>NC_060288.1:24732858-24977742 GCF_021613505.1 Equus quagga | reverse complement strand
AATCAGAAACGTGCGCGAAAAAACACGGGTGCCACGTTTCAGAGGAACGGACCCTGGGCTGGCCATGCCTTCACTGCCCCCTGCATGGACGTCCCTTCACCCGCCGTGGGTGCTAACACGCTACTCCCTCCTCCCCACACACATGTGGGCACCTGGGCTGCACATTCCCCACAGGTCATCCCCTCCATGCAGATGCCCATCCCACTTGGCACCACCTCTAATTCAGACATTGTTTAAAATAGCTAAGTCTACTTACGTGAAATAATGGGCTCAAAGGCCACAGCTCTTTGAATACAAATTGCTTTCCTACGGGTTTGTGCCAATTTCTAATATGGTAAGAACCACATTCGAGTGCCTGTTTAACCACATCTTTGCTGGCATCAGGTATTACCCATTTTTTCCAGGTTCTTTCTCTTCTAGTTTCCTCCCATCATGGGTGTACCAGGGACAAAGAGAATCCTAGAGCTGTTTATGGAGCCATCTCAGCTAGCCACCTAACTCAGCTGGGTCTACACCTAAATACTCTGAGATGGATGGGTTTCATCTGATTAGCGGTGATCTGTATAGTTGGACGAAACCATCAGTACAGTTACCACACTTCTTTAGTGAGCTCATGCTCCCCCCATTCAAAAAGTAGGAACTGAGCACCAATACGATGTGCTGGGTTTTTCAGAGGCTTGCAGAGATGTCTACGTTGGAGTCCCTGCCCTCAAGGATCCTGTATTTTTGAGGAAGGCAGAGATTCTGATGGTAATATGAACACAGCGTTCATTGAATAAGCGACTTCAGTTCAGATCACTTATCTGGAAAGTGGCACATCCCAAATCTTCCAGCAGGAATGTTCTGTGTGACTTCATAATCCCACCCCACTATCTTTTAAACTCATCTTCCTCTCCTCCCCAACACAAGCCCCGTGCTCCAACCAGACCAGCGTCCTGTCCTTCAAATACACAATTACACAGCCATTACTACTGATAGTATATTTTACCCTGACTCTCCTGCCTCAAGCAGCTGCCACGTGGACATCGTCTCATTTAATGCCCACAACAAGCCTATTGGGGGAATTACTGTAATGCCCAATTTTTAGATATTGCTACTGAGACTTAAAGAGGATCTTGCCAAAGCTCCTAAAAAACTGGCATCCAAAGCCAAACCTTAAAGTGTGCATTCCTCCACGGCCAGAGGCAGCCTCATTCCCTCTGTCCCCGCCTGGCTTCCTGTAGGGACCCCCCTTTACTTCTCCTTTGACTATTTCATCTCACCCACCCATCAAGCTCCAGCTGCACGTCGCACGGACTCTCCCAGTCCTCCCGGGCTGCCTGGCTCTGAGGAAGCTGAACCACAGCCTCTAACAGACTTTTCACAAGCTCATCCAGTAAGTGTTTGATGGAGACGGAAGAGATTCCAAAGACATCATTCCTGAATCCCAAGTTGGCTCCTAGTGACATCCTTGTGGACTTTCTTGTCCCCTTGGGTGGAAACTCTTTTAAGATAAATGTTCACCTTATTCCCTGTACTTTATAAATTCTCCCTGAGTAAAGGCCACTCTGAGGTCCTCGTCCGATGGAGGCAGAAGGTGGTGTGTATGTGTGTGTGTGTGAAGGAAATGTATTCACTGCTTGCAAAAGGAAGAGGATTAGATCAGGAAAATGTGCCAAATTGGTGTAAACAGGCGCCTGTGGTCATGGGCACTGAGCCACTCTCACCCTGTGGGCATCGGGGCTTCATCCTTTTCTATCCTTCATCACCTCATAACTGGAAGGAGCCACTCCCCTAACTTGTATCATTCTCCTCTTTATAGAAGGGCTGTGGGAGGTACAGTGTCACTCAAGGTCATGGGCTCAAAACTGGTCTGGGTCTGGAGTGAGACGGTCGTTCCTCCCATAGTGGCTTGGCAGTGTTTGTGAGGTAAACCAGTGGCTTCCGTTGGGGACATGGTGCACAGATGGCCACCTTCCTTGGCACAATGGCTCATTTCCTTGTCACCAGCTTGGGTTGGCTGGGCCTCATGACTATTCATTTCTATTACTTTTGAAGCACACCGAAAGAACAAGAAAAAGAAGCATGTCCACACCCAGGAACCCAGGATTTGAACCGACGAAACACTGGGCTGCCTGCAGCGGAGCGTGCGAACTTAACCACTCAGCCACTGAGCTGGCCCCTAATAATCCACTTCTAACACTCACACTGGTGGCAGGAACTCTGCTCTGTCCTGAGACTCCTCAGAAACACTGACGCATTAGCTCCCAATAATCTGGTCATCACTCTCCCCCCTTCACTAGGACAATTCCTCTTGCCCCAAACAGAAAAGTTGGGTGGTTTGAAACTCCGGCGTTTAGTCATCCTACCCTCCTCTCCACTCTTCTTGAAGGGCAGTGATCAAATTGCTGGCAGCCTTTCTTTCATCTGCAGACGTGGCCACAATTGAAGATTGAAGGGAAGCGCTCCTAAAGTAGGGATGGGCGAGAAAGGAGGGTGTGATGTCATAGTCATAACCTTCTGGGCTCAACTCTAGTGACTGTCCCCACCCAGCCCCAACCCAAAAAGGATGAAGGCAGAAAGGAGCAAGGAGGACGAGAAAGGAGGAGAAAGGAAGAGCAAAGGCAGAATCTGAGGTGGCAGTGTGAAAACATGGCCATGAATTCTTTCATCCTCCTTCTGGCAAGGGGTGGCGTCTCTGATCTCTCCTCCTGAACTTGAGCCTGGCAACTATTTAACCGATGGAACACAGTGGACCCCAAAAACAGCTGTGCCGGTTTCCCAGCCCAGGTCTTAAGAAACAGGCAACTTCCTGTGTCTTGGGACTCTTAGTCTTGGGAACCCAGCCACCAGACTGTGAGAAGCCCAAGCAGATCCTGTAAAGCGCCACCAAGAGCAGAGGGCGCTGGCCCTCAGCACCGGCTGAGCTCTCAACCAACAGCCAACTCCATTCTCCGGCCGCATGAGAGAGCCATCCCGTAAGTGAATCCTCCAGCCCCGCAGCTGCTGCAGCCGATGCCACGTGGGGCAGAGACGAGCCGTCCCCCACGCCCTGACCGCTGTCCGAGTTACACATCCGACCAGCCACGTTAACTAAGCTGCAGGATGGTCGGTGCTGTAGCCGCAGACGACCGGGGCACCAGCGTTCCAGCAGTCCTTGAGGGTGAGGGAGCTTGGGGAGGGGTGCTGACCCTCCCCTCCGACCTCCCCAAGAAATGGCCATTGGTCGGCCTCTCACACTGGTGATGATGGGGTCTATGGGATTGGGTCCCAACTGCTAGGCCAGCCCTAAATGCCTTTCACACACTTTCCAACTCCCTCTCCCACTACCCCTTACATGTATCCTCTGTTCTTGGGAACGTACCCTACACAAGGGGTGCTTGGCCAAGGTCGCTCTAACTTAGTAAACATAAATGAGGATTAAGAACTCGTCATCTTTTCTCTCAGGCCCAAGCCTTTCTCCCTTGCCCTTGTGGGGCTCTGTGGACTCCCTTCCACACCAGGCACACTGCTTTATGGAAATGGATCCACTGTGGGGCCGAGGGGGCGGAGCCTGGGGGAGGGGCCATGGAGGAGTGGGGCCTAGGATGGGGCAGGGCCTAGGAGGAAATCCAAGGGAGATGAGTCATAGGAGCCAAGGGAGGGCTGAGTTCAAGAAGGAGATCACGATGATCAGTATCAAATATAAGAGAAAAAAGACAAAGCGTCTCTTGGGTCTGGGATTATGGGCAAAGTCAGTTTCAGTGGAGCCATAGGGACAGAAACTAAATGGGGGCGGGGGGGGGGGCGGGTTTCGAGTAAACAAGAGGAAGGAAGTGGAGGCAGTGCTCACAGGCAAGTCCATCCCAACTCTTGTTGAGAAAGAAAGGCAAGAGATAGGTCATAAGTAGCTAAAGGGGGCGTGGAGACCCAGCAGGGGCTTCTCGTTTGCAGTGCGCTTTGTTTTCTAAGATGGAAGTTGCTAAACAAGTTTATTCCCGAGAGCAGCCCCGGGGAGGGGATGACCACTCAGGCCTGGCGGGTCCGTGGGAGGTGGAAGCGCGTGGGACCAGGACTCAAAAGGCAGGGGAAGTCCGTCGGCGGTGCCGCTGACAACTATGGAGATGCTGGGGGCAGGAAGAGCTAACCCGGAAAGGAAGGAGGCGCAGGATTCCACTCTTAGCTCTTCCCGTATGGCACGGGCTGAGGGGCTGCAAGCTGGCAGGGGCGGAGCCAGGCGACTGGCCTTGAAGCCGTGTTTGCACGGGGCTGCGTTTGCACGCTCTAACTCAGATGCTCTTTTACAGATCAACGAAAATAGCATTTTCCAAATACAAACATCTTTCCTAAATATGCTTTTATTCTTTCTTTCTATAAGAGGAGTAAACAGCGACAGTCCACATTAAAAGTGGCCTTGGGACGGGGGTTGGCCCCCTCTCCTTGCGCATCGCCCCTGTGACTGACAGCCGCAGTCGGACCCGACAGGGGCAGGATGCCCGGGCCTAGCGCCATCCCGGCTCCTTCGGCGCCACCCAGTGGCGTTGGGGCGGAACTGCAGCCAGCTCCGCGGAGCTGGGGCGTAAAACAACCCTTTGTCCTCGGAAGGTGCTTTTCCTGCCAAAGCAAACCGCCGTGTGTTACAACTCCTGGAAGAGCAATCCCGAGAAACAAAGCCCTGGTTTTTTATAGCAACAGTGGAAACCAGACCCCACTTCCTTCCTGCAGGATTAGGGCTCTATTGATACCGGTGGAATCGGTCCTCTGGTTTCAGGGTTGACCTGCAGCCAGCCATACTCCGAGAGGGAGAGAGGAGAAATATGTCCTGTCTCCCAGGGACTGTATCAAAGGTTTTTCTGTTCAGGTTACCCAACTGTTACAAAGGACTCTCTGATGGGTATTCCTTTCTTTTCTTTTTTATTAATTTTTTTTTTTTAAACATTGAGCCTGAATTTCCCTTCCATGCATGGCTGAGAGCGAATGAGCTTGGGAGCATTAATGAGTGACACCTTAAACGGCACACACCTTTCTGTGCCCTCCTGTAGGGAAAACAGCTTCCGGTTCTCCACCAAGGAGGCTTGCGTCTCGCTGCGGCGACCGAATGCATACAGTGGGTGCTGAATGATAACTTTCTCGTTAATGAATTCAGGTGAAACCACTTCAAAATAAAGGTTTAGCCAACTTCAAAAATAAAAACGCCGTAGCCAATTATTATGCAAAGAAGGATAGGGGTATGCGGGGGGGGGGGGGGGGGGGGGGGGGCAGGAAATCCCTTCCAGGCGGGGCGGGTCCAAGAACCAGCTTAATAGCTGTGAGCAACTCGCTTATCACCCCTTTAAGGCTCCCCGTCCTCTGCAAAATGAGGATGACAATAAAACCTTCTTCACAGGATTATTGAGAGTTTCTAATGAGATAATGCATATTTAGTGGTTATGAATTTTATTCTAAAACAAAGAATATAAAAACTACCACATTCAGAATTTTTCTAAATCATACCAGATCAACTTGCCTGTGTGGGGAGAAATGAAGCCTCGGTCACGTGTGCGGTCCCCACCTCATCTCTAGGGTCACACAAGAATCATTGGTGGATCTGTGGTGTCCAAAACGCCAGGGTCAGCTCTCTAGCCTTAGTCCATCAGGGTCACTGCCAACATCCACCCTTGCCCAAGCCAGCCCGGTGCCTAAAGCCTGTCAGCCCCCTGAGTGTAGGGTCTGGCCTCCTGAGGGAGCTCCTCTGAAGGGTTCAGAATATGCCACCCCAAAATATGCCACTTTGGCATGAGGATTATAACAAATTGAAACAGCAAGCATTAGGATATATTGGAGTATATGAGGAAGACATTTGGTATAAACCTAATTCGGCCTGACTTTGTTTTTTCCAAAAGGGCCTGACTGTGGCCATTGAGCACGCACTGCATATCTGCTTTAAAACATTTCCTATGGCAAGAACAGATGGCCTTAAGATAAAGGTGCAACTTCCCTCCCCCTCCCAACGTTGGCATCTCCTTAAAGATTAAGCATCTTTCCTTAGGCTGGGAACTGATTGCTGTGCTCACCTGTGACCACCCAGCTCAAGGCAACAGACCTGCCACCCTGCTGTGTTCACCGAGACAGCTGACCTATCTGCTGTTTCCATCAATCGCTGTGCTGACAGAGCAGCCTCGTGACTATTGTAAAAGGGACATTTCAATCATATGTGAAACATCCTCTTTGGGGGTATATAACCACTCTGTGCACCCCACTTCTTTGGTGCCCTTTCTTCCTTCTGGAAGAAAGGCCCCGGGCCATGGTCCTCAGATTTCAGCTCAGAATAAACTCACCCAAATTTTCATTTATAGATTGGTTATGGATTATTTTCATCGACAATTATTTTGAGCTGAGGGCAGTTGAGAATCAACTCCTCTCCCTACTCTCTGCTCTCCCCTTAACTGCCTGAAAGCAGGGCATACATCCCCCCTCTCCCTACCAGGATGAGGAGAGCCTCTGTTATCACAGGAGACCTGGGCCAGCACCAAAATGAGTCTGCATTAAAAAGCCTTACTAAAACTACCCTTATCTTCCATTATTTTCTAGTCACCTTCCCACAATTTATCATCTGTCAAAGCCCAAATCCCGTCCTTTTGTCTAATCACTTCTCCACAATTTATCTTCCTTTGTAAAATGGTATATAAGTCCCTATGTCTAACCACTTCTTGAGGTTTTTACTTCTGTTCTATGAAGCCCTGTGCATGTGAAATTAAAAATGTTAAGTTTCTCCTGTTAACCTCTTTCACCAGTCTAATTCACGGGTGTCAGTCACTGAACCTAAGAGGATAGAGGAAAAAAATTTTTTTCCTCCCCTACACCTCACAGCCCAGTCCTCTGAATTCCTTCCTCTTCCCCAGGGGGCTTTGGGTGGGGGTGATGGAACAGGGCTTGTCTTTATGACTTACAGAATCCACTGAAATCTCTGTGGACATTGCCAACCTTGGGGGAACTTCTCCAAGCCTCTTGTCACTCCAGCACCTTCCACCTCTTCCCCTCTGAAGACCTCAAACTCTGTCCTACGCCCCTAAAGAAATATCTCCCACAGTCCCCAACACGACGAGGCAAGAGAGCCAAAACTTGGGATAGCAAAGAGGGGAAAAAAACAACAGGGAGGACAGCAACGCGAAAAACACAAATTACTCTCTCGGTAAATCATCCTGTAAAACAGTAGCACACGTACGAGGTCACGCTTCAAGGAATGGAAATAATTGTCACTGATGCTAGAGGCTGGACTTAGAACTACAGAATTGTCGCTAGCACTGTACAATGGCTTTGGGTGGGGCCCATTCACATGTTTCCTTTGTTTTATCCACCCACTCTCCCCTGGTGGCCGCCCTGCTGGTCTGGATGTGTGCTCTGGGAGCAGAGGGCCCTTGCTGGGAGCTCACTCACCGGACCATGCTTAGGTCTTTGCTAGGTGAGTTTCTATTTTTTTTTTTTTTGAGGAAGTGTAGCCCTGAGCTAACTGCTGCCAATCCTCTTTTTGCTGAGGAAGACTGGCCCTGAGCTAACATCCATGCCCATCTTCTTCTACTTTATATGTGGGACGCCTACCACAGCATGGCATGCCAAGTGGTGCCATGTCCACACCCGGGATCCGGGCCGACAAACCCCGGGCCGTGGAGAAGCAGAATGTGCGCACTTAACCACTGCGCCACTGGGCTGGCCCTGGTGAGTTTCTATTTTTTCAGAACCTGGAGAGCTAATCAATTCAAACAGACGGTAGTGTTTAAGTGACCTGCTGCTGGTGAGCCCCCACTGCAGATTTGAACTTTCAACCACAAGAGAGTTGCTCAACTGGAAGAGGACCATGCTGGGTCGGGAGCCTGGGGCTGCCCCTGCTCTGATCCTCCCTGGGGCACTTAGGTCAACATCCATAGGTTTCTCCTATGATGAGGGGGAGCTAAAAGAGGTCCCAGATATTCAGTGGACACATTCTGAAAAAAAACCCCTCTGAAGCGGTCATTCTGTTTAGGGTAATACCACGTGTAGGGAAAAGTCAATTCCCAAAAGTGCCATGTCACAGAATAGCTTCATGCCAGCCTGACACACAGGCAGTGGCAGAAACTTGGAGACTGTGCAACTTTCTGCCCTCAAATTTGCATCCTTCATGCTGTATGACGGTTTAGCCATCTTTTGCATCTACAACCGCCTGCCCCTCGCTGTGGGAGGGTGGGAGGTGGAATCATGCCACATACCTCTCAGCCTGTCCCTGTCTCCCCTTCTTCCTCCGTCTTCCCCTCCTCTCTCTCCCCCCCCACCCCTACTTCCCAGCAGCCTGGATCCTTCTCACTGGTCTCCACCAGCAGGAGGCATGTAAATGGGATGGTTGACAGCCAAGAGGAGAGCCAGCGCTTAGTGAAGGCGCAGTCTGTGTCGCATGATCTCATCAGACCTCGCAGAAACCTCTGAAGTAAGCATTGTCAGGTTTACAGATGAGGAAACTGAGGCTCCGTGATGTGTTGGCTTTGTGCCCAAGTTCACGCCGCTGAGAAGGCACAGAGCTGGACGCTCCTCCTCAGTCCCTGGAGGCCGGTCTCTGCAATCCAGCAGCCCAGGCGGTTCCCACCCCTCCCTGTGGCCTCCTCTGAAGGCACTGTTCCCCAGTCTGGCAGCAGGTGGGGACAGAACACCACTGGCCCCGCTCAATTGCCTTTGAAGTGTTCCCAGCCCATGAGGAGGATACCTGGGTGAGGAGACCAGGTGTCTGCAAGGCTTGGAGGAGACAGTGGCCCCAGGAACCAGCTAAGGTGGGTAAGGGCAGGTCAGCTGGCCAGGTAAACATCAGGGCCGGCAAATGTACTTCCTGGCAGAGGGGCCAGCCCAGCAGAGGAAAAGGGCTTTCACCAAGGTGGCCAGTCTGGCACTGTTACCTTGGGCTCACAGTAGAAACGGAAGCAACACTGTGTTTCTTCTTGGCTCTTTTTAAAGGTTATGCCAATTTCCAGTTTTCAGGGGAGAATCGTCCAGGAGGATCATGGTTCCGGTTGATTCTATAAATAAAGAGGAAGGTACTAAGTATTTTTGGTCACTACTGAGAGACCACAAGATGACTAGGAAAAGATCCAACGTTGACAAGACGCATGTAGGAATTTCACAATGCTTCCCCGCCTCTGTGAATCTTGCAAATATTAATTTAATCTGCTGGGTAAATTGGTAATAAAATTCTCTTTGTATTAAGGAAGTGGTGAAGTTAATAGGCTGTAAACCAGAATAATTCTTGGGTGGTTTTATGGCAGCGCATGCCAGCACCTCTAATTGTACTGTGAAGGACTGAGTTACTTTGCCACCTCTTGTGACTGGAATAGCATTATCGTTGACTCATGTAGCATGCCCAGCCCTGAGACGCGCCCCGGCCCAAAGTAGTTGTTCAATAAATACCATTGTGATAAGTCTAACATTCAGTCTACACAGCACGAAATGAAAATTGAGAGGCTACAGTTAAGCTGAGATTATCTCGACTGATGAATTTTTTTTATTCCGTGGATCAAGAATAGGTCTAGAAACTTCTTCCTGGGTGCCCTAAAGCAGAGATCCTAGAAAGCCTTCCCAAGATGGTTTAGTTTGGGAGTGTTCCTGATCCTTTGGATGATCTAACTGATAGTTGACCCCAGTGCCCAGAACCATAACAAATTCTGAATTTTGACCATACCACCTAGCTATCCCACTGCTGGGTATTTACCCAAAGAACTTGAAATCAATAATCCAAAGAGACTTATGCACCCCTATGCTCATTGCAGCATTATTCACCATAGCCAAGACATGGAAGCGACCCAAGTGCCCATCGACTAATAACTGGATAAAGAACATGCGGTATATGTATATATATGGAATACTACTCAGCCATAAAAAAGACAAAAATCATCCCATTTGTAACAACATAGATGGACCTTGAAGGTATTATGTTAAGTGAAATAAGCCAGACAGAGAAAGACAAACACTGTATGATTTCACATGGATAAAGAGAACAGATGAGTGGTTACCAGAGGGGAAGGGGGTCAAGGAATGGGCACAAGGGGTCAAGGGGCACATATGTATGGTGACAGATAAAAACTAGACTATTGGTGGTGAGCACGATGCAGTCTACACAGAAATTGATATACAATAATGTATACCTGAAATTACACAATGTTATAAACCAATATGACCTCAATAAAATAAAAAAAATAAAAATTTTGGATTTTGTACATTCAATGTGGAAAAAAAAATTTTACCACTGAACTCAACAAAAATAACAACCTCGATCAAAAGTCTAGTGACAGAGGGATATTTTTAACAAATGTGTGCTATGCAGCCCCCAGCTACTCAGGAATCCAAGGGACCAGCTCACCCAGTGCTCACAGCTTGAGGCCAATGCCTACCTTAGTCTCTTTGCGACAACAAAACCCTTCAGTATCATCACTACAAAAGGCTGGCCATCCTCGTGTTTTCCTCACTTCATCACGTGATCAGTCAAGTGAGGAAGGCAGAAGTCGATGAGAGACGGACCCCTTTCCTATTAGACCACTGGAAAGATCCCTGCTTTGTGATCACATGCTGAATAAATCCTGATGCCGTCTTGAGTGACCCCATTCACTATTTTGTTTCTGTTCTTTTGTTTTAATTCAGGACCCTCTGACCACATCTTGCCTGGATCACATTCTCACTTAATAAAATATTGACAAAGCTGTGTGGTTCAGCTTTTTGCACTGCACTAGAGTGAGCTAAGTAGTGGGGCTTCATGCACACACACTCACAGCAATGGGGGAACAAGAATCTTGAGGCGGTTGGCAGGCAGGAGTCATCATGAGGGACTGGGACTGGTGGGGGTTCTGGAAACAGGGCAGTGCTTTGTGGATCTTGACGCTAGCATCCCACCCTGCTGTGACTCGGCCACTTTCTCCATCTCTGCTTCTTCCTGTGGGGTTTCTCACTTCTCCTCCTGCTACCAGGGAGCCACTGCACTCCACAATTTGCATGGCACTTTTCCATGCCATAAGTTGTGCTCCATGCTCACGATTTCTGCCTCTTTTGAAACGTCAGCCCGCTCATGGTCCGTCACGGCCTTCTACCTCATAACCTCTCCTTGTGCACTCTTCCAGGTTCAGAGGCCACTGATTTCAGCCTCTCTCTCTGTGTATCGCTAACAGGTAATCTGATAGGCATCGGCGCTTTCATGTCAGGGCCCCCCCCAGGCTGATGGCTGCCGTGCCACATGGTACTGAATAAGATCACCATGTGTGGGCAATAGCCTGGGTCCGCATAGGTAGAGCTGTGTTTTAGAAGGTGACAGGGATCACGGGGGTGCTATGATTGACATGTCTAGGACAGCAGCCTAGAATATAGCACCCTGTGATGTGCCGTTTTCCTCTGCCCCTTCATGTTTGGTTTTACTCATACATTCATCCGTCTACTCAGAATCACCAGTGACCTCCATGTTGTTAAACCCAATGGCCAATTCTCAGGACTCATTCTCCTTGACCTTCTATCAGCATTTGACCCAATTATTTATCTCTCTTCCTTGAAAGACATTCTTCCCTGGGCTTCCAGAATACCTCATTTGCCTGCTTTTGCTCCTACCCTCTGGCCGCTCCTTTCTCAGTTTCCTTTGCTGTGAGCATCTCTGAGCTTCAGAGAACATGGGATCTCAGAGAAGCACGTCATTCTTCACTGAGATCCAGGGATGGCACCCACGGACGGCTTGCTGACATCAAATTGGTATGTCTCATCATGAAACTGCAGGACCACCTGTCGAAAAGCAATTATTTCTATGTCAGTATTATTCCAGCCACATTAGAATCTGATGACAAATCTTCTTCTGGTCATTTCAAACCATGTCAGAATGGCATTTAACTCAAAAACCTCAAGATGAAATTTAGAAGGAAAAATCTTTACATAATGTAGGTAAAACATCCATATATTGAAATGGTCAGTGTTTATTAAATAAAATGCACTTCCTCTCTTTCTCATACATATTTTTTATACTGTATATTTTTACATATATATATATATACACATAAAAAAAAATCAAGTTCTGGCTGAAAGAGTGACAAGTGGCTCCTGTAACAAGTCATTTGGGGTTCCTATTCATTCCTCCATTCATTCTCATCGCCCCCTCATCGCATTATATCTAGTCGATCCAGCAGGCACAGGTGGACCTATAAAATTGGAAGAAGTTTTTGATTACTTTCCAGTCCCATTCAGGATGGTGCTGCAGCGGCCCGTCATCCTGCTGGTGATAAAACCTTTCAAATGAAACCTCCTCTTCCGCAAAGATAAAGAAAATGAGATTCACAGTCTAATCTCCTTGCGTCTTATATCCTTCTTCTTTTTTTTAAACACTGGCTGCGAACATTATTTTTTAAGCCAAGAATGAATCTCTGTGCTTGCACGGTCCAACCTCGTCCTCCATGCCCACAGATGCTGCTGCCTCTGAATCAGAGACTCACTCACTCCCCTCAGTCTCGGCAAATGAAGCGATTCAAAGGCCGGCGAGGCCTGGTCTCCGTTCGCCCCTCTGCCTTCTGTGTTCCAGAGTGCAGGGCTGAAAGAGACAGCTCGGGGGAGATGGCATGGAGGAGTCTGCAGAATTCTGACAAGTGAGCCACGGGGTCAGTGGAGTTTACCCTCTAAGCCAGCTGGGGAAGAACAGACACAATCTGTTTTCTACAACCAACATCTTGAGACAGAATGGCCTGTCTGCCAGCCCAAAAGCCCACCCGAAGCAGTATGTCCAATTGCTCTTTTTCTGCGCTGTTTTTGCACAAACTCGCTCAAGCCAGATCAAGTGGTCATTACCATCGTCCATGCTTTAGGATTGCTCCAGCACACAGAAGAGAAGAAAACCTTTCCAGTTCATTTCTTGAAGTCAATATAACCCTGGAGCCAACATCTGACAAATATCTTGCCAAACTCTCCCCACATAAGACCATATTACTTACACTAGATGCACAATTTCGAAATAAAATTCTAACAAAAGCACATTGAGAAGAGTGAATGGGTCCCAAGCCAATGTCTTGTATGCATCCTTCCCTTTGCAGGGCCCCCCACATGCCCTCCTTGGCTAAATAAACTTCTGGGGTGGGCAGGGATGAGGAGATCCTTCCATCATTCCTTCCGAAATCAAATCCAAATAAAAGACATACCATTTTTTTGGATGAGAAGCCTCCATCTTGGGATATGGGATTTCTTCCCAAACTGATTTCTGTGTGTTGACTTACTCGACATCTCACATGTTGAGTGGTAGTGGGGCGGCAGTGTCTGTTGGTGGCAGTAATAGACCTTGACAAGAATGAGACTCAAATCCAAGATTCTCAAGTTCACCTGGAAGACATTTATTAAAAATAAGAGACTTCCACAACCATATATTAAATGCATATTTTAAAAACTGCAAGAGTCGCCGTGCAATTTTAGGAGCAATAGGCAGAGAGAGATTTGAGGTACACAGAGGAGAAGGCCGTGTGAAGGTGAGGGCAGAAATGGGGGTGATGCCAAGGAGCTCCTGGGCCACAAGCAGCTGGAAGAGGTGACACAGCCTCTCCCTGCCGTTCCAAGTCATTTACAACACGCAAGCCCGGGGATGCCCAGCAGGAGTGGCTGCAAGGTCATTTCCTGTATTGCCCCATGGGGGCCAGCCTCACCCTTAGGAGAAATCAGTTTTACTTCATTAATAAACATTGAGCTAACCTAAGATGCTTGAGTTTGTATTCTGTCATGCCTTTCCCCCCAGAAGACAAAATTTTGTGCTGTAAATTTTATCCCTGGACAAAATGCATGGAGATGTCTCTCTTAGAGGCTCAGGGGCCAAGCCCCAAAGAGACAGCACAGCTTTCTTTTCTTTCTTTTTTTCTTTTTTTTTTTGGTAAGGAAGATTGGCCCTGAACTAAGATCTGCTGCCAATCTTCCTCTTTTTGCTTGAGGAAGATTATCCCTGAGCTAACATCTGTGCCAATCTTCCTCTATTTTGTATGTGGGACACCATCTCAGCATGGCTTGATGAGCAGTGTGTATGTCCACACTGGGGATCCAAACCTGTGAACCCCGGGCCACCAAAGTGGAGTACACGAACTTAACCACTTATGCCACCAGGTTGGCCCCCTGCACAGCTTTCTGGCTCCACTAAACTAGGGTTTCTCAAAGTCTGAATAACGTACCACCTGAAAGCCTAGTTTAAAATTCAGAATCCAGAGCCCTTGGTCTGATTTTCTGAATCAGAATCTCTTGGGGCAGGGCCCAGGAATGTACATTTTTGGGAAGTCTTCTCATGATCTTTACGCACACTCAAGTTTGAAAACCACCACCTTAGTGCATCTGTGATGTCCCTTCCCAGCTCTAGAGCACTTGACGTGGGTTATATTCTTGGTTCTATTACTGCTCTTTGGCTGAGCCTCCAACTTCCCATCTAGAAGACAGAGAAATCTCACCAGCTGCTAGGTTGTTTTTTTAAAAGATTTTATTTTTCCTTTTTCTCCCCAAAGACCCCCAGTACATAGTTGCACATTTTAGTTGTGGGTCCTTCTAGTGGTGGCATGTGGGATGCCACCTCAGCATGGCCCGATGAGTGGTGCCATGTTCCCGCCCATGATCTGAACCTGTAAAACCCTGGACCGCTGCAGCAGAGCACGTGAACTTAACCACTCGGCCACGGGGCCGGCCCTGCTGCTAGGTTTTTGTCTAACATTCTTTGAAATCCTGAGATGGGGGCCAGATAAACAGAGCCCTATTATTTATGAACCCTTCCCTTGCAAAGGCCCCCTCAGCAGTTCGTTCTGCCCTGCACTGAAACGTGCCAAGTCGGGAGGACCTGGCAGTCATGGAGACTATGCCTTCCCTCCCGCTCCACATATATGGGCAGGTTAAAATGGGACGCTTGAAAGAGCTTCAGAGACCTTTTTTCCCATCTTTGCAATATTCTAAATCAAATCTGCCGACTGCCTCAGGCCCTGTGGAGCCCAGCGTAGTTTGAGCTCTTCAAGCCTCCACCGGTCTCACAGCCAGCCTCTGAATCCAGTTGCTCAGTCCACTTCCCCAGCCACTCAGGGGCCGCAGCGCCCGCAAGTAAGCTCTCTGTAAGGTGAGCGACTGCTTGCTCTGTATATTATTTTATACTGTTATATAGCATTATTTCATTGATGCTCCAGCAACCCCATGAGCTGGGCTTTGTTGCTTTTATTTTGTAAGTAAGAACAATGAGGCTCAGAGAGGTTAAGTAGCTGGCTGAAGGTCACACAACTGGTGAGAGTGGCATCTCTGTCCTTTGCCTGCTGGTCTGGAGAATCCTGTCTGTGCTCCCTCCCTTTCCCCATCAACTGCTGGCCTATTGTGTGCTATACACTAAATGTTTTTGTCCCCCGCCCCCGCAATTCATATGTTGAAACTTAATCCACAATGTGATGGTATTTGGAAGTGGGACCTGGGAGGTGATGAGGTCATGAGGGTGGGGCCCTCAGGAATGGGATTAGTGCCCTTATAAAAGAGATCCCCAAGAGCTCCTTTCCCCCTTCCACCCTGTGAGGACACAGCCCCAAGACAGGCATCTGTGAACCAGGAAGCAGCTTCCCTCCAGACGTCGCATCTGCTATTGCCTTGATCTTGGACTTCCCAGCCTCTAGAACCGTGAGAAATAAACGTCTGCTGTTCAAGCCACCCAATCTGTGTATGTTTGTAACAGCAGCCCAAACAGACGAAGACACTGTGCTGTTTTCCAGACAGGCAGGGAGGCAGGCTCTAAATATTCTGCTTGCCTTCTGCCTGCTGGACCGTATTTCCACGTAGCCTTCGCACGTGAAGATTCGCTGTTTTTCCAGGGTCTGACTGGCCTCAAGGTGAGGGTCTTCATCAAGGGCAGGGCCTATTTCTCTCTGTTTGACTGTGGCGATCACTCGACATCCAATTACACTCACAGACGTGACAAGATGCTGGATTATCGACACGTATGCAGGGACTTACTGCCTAAAGAGAGCGCCGAGCTTCCGTGATTCTTTCCCTCCTGGTGAGCCCATTAACATTACTACAAATTCACATCTTCCTCGACTTAGGATGGGGTAAATTATAAAGTGAAAACATTGTAAGTCAAAAACGCATTTAACACACCTAACCTACCGAACGTCACAGCTCAGCCTAGCCTATCTCAAACGTGCTCAGAACACAGTAACCTACAGTTGGGCAAAATCATCTAACACCAGCCTCTTTTAGAATGAGTGTTGACTATCTCACGTAATTTATTGAACACTGTACTGAAAGTGACAAGCGGAATGGTTGTCTGGCTACAGAATGGTTGTCAGTGTATGGGTTGTTGACCCTCGTGATCGCGGAGCAGACTGTGAGCTCACTGCTGCTGTCCCGCATCACCAGAGAGTAACATACCAAATATCAGTAGCCTGGGGAAAGATCACAACTCAAAATTCCAAGTACGGTTTCCACTGAATGCCATCCCTTATGCACCATCGTAAAATCAAAAAATCATAAGTCAAACTATTGCAATTTGTGGACCATCTGTAATAAAAAAGCACAATCCCACAATGTCAGAGATATAGAGAGGAGCATTCAGCAGACTAGAGACTTCAATAAATTTACAGAAGGTGGAGAGAGTACAAAGCAGTGTGGGGAAAGCTGCCATCCAAAGATGTTGTGGCCTGGGAGGTAGCTGAGCTCCCTGGCAGAACTCCAGGAAGCTCTGGATGCATAGAGCTCAGGTGTGACAAGGAGAGGGAAGTGAGAAGAAACTGGACTAATGAAATGAAAGAAAAACAAAACAAAACAAAAATATATATATATACATATCCTTGTAAAATTTAATTAATATTGAAATGCCTAAAGTAATGAATAGTCTTTGCCTCCCATCCTCCAATGGTTGGAATGCATCACCTTACCTCCTTGCTGTAATCATTGATAACAACTTTTGTATCTCTTTCCATGAATTTTCTTTTTCTTTTTTTTTTTTTGTTGAGGAAGATTCGCCTTGAGCTAACATCCACTGCCAATCTTCCTCTTTTTGTATATGAGTTGCCACCACAGCGTGGCCACTGACAGATGAGTGGTGTAGGTCCATACCTGGGAACTGAACCTGGGCCGCCAAAGCAGAGTGTGCCAAACTTAACCACTAGGCCACCGGGGCTGGCACAAATTTTCATTTTTTTTTTGAAACATACACAAACACATATACATTTAGAGATTTTTAAATATAAAATGAGGTCACACTATACATATGTCTTAAAATGTAAGTTTAATTATCATTCAGGTTTGTGAGGTCAGCAGATCAGGAGAAGACTGTCATTGAAAAGATAGTTTGCTATTCTCAGTTCCCAAACAGAGGGGGCACGCCAAGCACCCAGGACCACCTGGGGAAGCACCACGGTCAGAGGCAGAAGGAGGAAGGGGAAAACACAGGAAAGAGCCTTCGTTGTTGTTTTTGTGGGAAGAAATGGGTGAGGCAGGATAAACGGGCTGGGCAGGTTTAGGATTAGCTGGTTTGAATAAGCGATGTAGGGACCAGCTCTAGTCTCCCGGTACCTGGCCCCGGGGTCATTAGAGCAGGGGGCTAGAGGCTCGACCTGTGAGAGCCCAACAAAGGAGGCAGGCGGTGGCACAGGCTTTGGATTGGCTGGTTTGCACACGAAAGGTGCGCTCCTAAGGGATTCATCTGCTACCTGGAAGAATGAGCCCTGGGAGAGGCCAGGTCTCCAGCATCAGCAAGGCCTCAGATGCTAGAGCATCACAAAAACAGAAAATATAGTTAATACAACCTATCTCCAACTTTCTAAACCAAATGATATAATGGGAACAATGGTACATACACCACAGCTTTTTGTTTTTAATACCTTCCTAGCATCCCACAACCTGGATATTCCATCACTGGAATGTAAATTCCACAAAGGGACAGTTTTGTCTCTTTTCTTCACTGCTAAAAGTCCAGAGACTAGAATAGTGCCAGACATAGAGTAGATGCTCAAAAATATCTGCTGAAGGAATAACAAAGGACCACAACGTATTCAACCATTGCCTTATCAACAGACATTCAGATTATCATTTCTCAGGATTTAAACAATGCTTCAATAAACATCCACGTATATAAATCCTTATGACTTGAACTAGTTAGGATTGGGTTTGGAGAGTGAAGTAAAACCTTAAACACTGAGGCTGAACCCAGACAAATATTTAGCTTTCTCTCCTATGTTCGAGAAGTCTGGAGGTGGTCAGGTCAAGGCTGGTCCGGCTCTCCGTGGAGCCGCCTAGGGGCCCAGGCTCCCTCTACCTGGCTGACTCTCACGTTCACGGCCCCCGTTCCCAGGACACCTCACAGTCCAAGCTTGTTGCCAGAACTGCAGCCAGCGATCAGCATTTCCGGGAGAAGACAGAAGCAGGGCCCTAGGAGCATTACTCCTTCCTTTGAGGACACTTTCTGGAAGTTGCCACCTCTGCGTATGTATTATTGCCTAGGACTGGCGTGCATGGCCACACCTGACTAGAAGGGATGATGGGAAATGTAGTCCAGACTCCAGGTGGCCATGTGCCCCGGTCAGTATCTGTAACTGAGGAAGACAGGGTAGTTGAATATTAGGAAATAACCAGCTTTTATTTCTGCCAGATAAGTTTCCAGAAGTAAAATTGCTGTATTAAAAGATATATTCAGGGGCCGGCTCAGTGGTGTATCGGTTAAGTTCACATGCTCTGCTTTGGCGGCCCGGGGTTCGCAGGTTTGGATCCCGAGCACAGGCCTACACACCGCTCACCAAGTCATGCTGTGGTGGCATCCTACATACAAAATAGAGGAAGAGTGGCATAGATGTTAGCTGAGGGCCAATCTTCCTCACCAAAGAAAAATAAAAATCATTTTTAATAAATACTAACAAAAACTTTCCGTAACGACTTTAGTAAGTGAATCCCACCACCAGTGTATAACAGAATCCATTTCCCTCCTTGGATGCTAACATGGGAAAAACTTTTAAAGAGTGATAATTCAATGAGCAAAAGAAGTTACCTCATTGTTGTTTTAATTTGTATTCATGTGACTACTAGTGCGGTTTAACCTCTTTTCACATACTTCCTGGCCATTTATCATTTCCCTTCTATGAATTGCCTTTTCATGTCCATTGCCCACACTACTGGATACAATAAAAAAAGCTGTTCTTACAAAAGTGGAATCATGCTATGCATTTGATTTTGCAACTTGATTTTTTTCATGGACATCCTTCCCTGTCAGTACAAAAATAACTGTCTCATTATTTTTAATACTATGAATTAACAGAATTTATTTAACCATACCCCTACTGCTGGACACTTATGTTGAGTCTAATTTTCACCTGTAGCAAAAAAAAATGCTGCCATGACATCCCCATACATACATCGGTACACACATAAGTGTTGATAGATACGTCTATGACATTATACCCCAGAGAGTTTCTTATTCATAGTTGACTGACTCTAAATTAAAACACAGTTTTTAAATCTTGGTTATGCAGGGCCGGCCCAGTGGCACAGCGGTTGAGTGCGCACGTTCTGCTTCAGCGGCCCAGGGTTCGCTGGTTCGGATCCCGGGTGTGGACGTGGCAGCGCTTGGCAAGCCATGCTGTGGTAGGCATCCCACATATAAAGCAGAGGAAGATGGGCAGGGATGTTAGCTCAGGGCTAGTCTTCCTCAGCAAAAAGAGGAGGATTGGCAGCAGTTAGCTCAGGGCTAATCTTCCTCAAAAAAAAAAATCTTGGTTATGCAGAGTATTAATCAGGAATCCCTTGATTGCAACCTAATCCAAATCGGCTTAAACAAAACGGTAGTTCATTGGGTGGTTGACCACAACGTCTAAAATAGCCCCACTCTGGCACTTCTCTTACTCTGTTCTCTTTCCCTTAATAGAACTTAGGACTACCAGATATTATCTATCTACCTACCTATCCATTCATGCATCCATCCACCTACCCATGTAACGTGGCAGATATGTGTGGTGAAACGGGGACTTGCTCACTGCTGAGTCTCCATACCTGGCACGGAGCAGGTGCTCGGGACTTTCCATCTCCATTTCTGGGTTCCACACCTGCCAGCAGCTTCAAGATCGCATCCTGTGCTCCGCATCCTATGCATCCAACAGACAGACACATCCTTTTCCTAGTTGCTCCAGCAAAAGTCTCCCAGTTGGCTCTCCACGGCCAGATCTAGGTGATGTGTCCCCTGGACCCAGGGATTGGGGCCAGCCCCACACACACCACATGGCCGGCAAGGGAGTGAGAGGTGGAATCTAGGAAGGCAGGGAACTGTTATCGGAAGAAGGGGGACCACAGCACACACCCATTATATTTGGTCAGCCTGCCTGCAGCAATTCAGACAGAGGTCAAGAGGGCTCTCAGATTGACATCTGACAAACAGTGTGGTGAAACAGGAAAAAAAAAGCAGCACCACCGGAGGCCCCAGACTTCATCAACGGTCCTTCCCTTGCCAATGTTCTGTATGTTTATTTTCTTTCTCACTGTTTTCTCCTAGTTCAAGTTCTCATTAACATACATTCTCTAATCAAAATAGTGTGTATTATCAACAGCATAAATATTTATCGAACATTCGCAGAGCGCTGGGCACTAGGCTAAGATATTTGTGTGGATTATCTCATTTTATCCTCACAACGAGCTATGAGGTCGTCAGGGGTTCAGAAGAGTTAAGTAACCTCCCGGAGGTCAAACAGCTAGTTTGTGGTAGATGCAGTCATGGCTCCCTCACGTCTCTGATGCATTCCTGTCTCTGAGCCTCTGATGGCCGTCTCCTCTTGCTCTGACCCAAGAGCACGCTTTCCCGTGAGGTCCAGACCTCGACCCTTCCCCCAGCGCACCCCAGTAGTCTCTCTCCTCTCTGAACTCGGAAAGCACTTGCATCTTTCACTTGATATTTATGAATATTTTGTATACATTTTAGAAATACATGTATTACTGTCTAGCAAACTCCTCGAGGGAACAAACAGTGCCTCAACCATCTTTGTGACCTCACCGCTAAGTACAAGGTCTCACCTGTCACAGACAGTGGGTGGATGACCACCTCTAGGAAGCCCACCAGTATGATCCACTAGCATGCCAGTGAGCAAGGATTAATATTCATGATGGCGACTAAGAGGCTTTGAGGAAACAGTGAATTGTGTTTAGGGATATCTGGAGAAGGTTTTGAACTGACGTTATTGATATAAAATCTGGGAGGCCTGAGGAAACTCACTTCAGGATTTTTACACATTCATATGAAAAACTTTATTCTCTTATATTCTCTTTATACCCACAAGCCCACTTGCCATCTGATACTTATCTAAAGTCATTTAGACTAAGAGGGTGAGTTAAATGATGACCCAAAGCCAATCCCGTTACTACCCTCCCACCCCTAAATAGACCCACGTTCCACCATCAGAGTTAGACCTAGAATCCTACAACTTCAGAGAAAGGGACTTTGGGTTCTCTGGCCCAATCTCTCCAAATTCCACATAAAGAAAGAGAGTTTGGCTTTTCTTTCTTTATTGCTTGCCCTTACACGCTACAAATTAGTCTCTTCCCATCAAAATAATCTCGTGTGTCCAGGGTCACAGCAGCCCCAAGGTGCTTGTCTCCAGGACATCTAGAAGGATATGGGTAGCCCCTGTCCTTAGAATTCCCCTAGGAGGCCAGCGGTTAACGCTTGCTGTGCCCCGAAGCAGGGGATTGCAGGCTGCCCCTGGGTTTCTATGAGGAGCAGAAGAGAGAAGGCTCCTCTGTCTTGGAAGCCTTTGGGCGGTGGGGTGGGAGGCTGGGGAGAAGGGACTCTCTGGTCCCAAGACAAAGGGCTCTGTGGGGTCTGCACCAGGAAGGGTGGCTTTCTCAGCCCCAAGGAGCAGGCTGGAGCCTTTACTGACTCCTCGGGGGGCTCAGGACCCGGTCAGTAGACTCGAGTGCAATCCACTGAGAATACACAGCTCTCGCCCTCTGCCTCTCTCCTCCAGGCTGAAGCCAGAATTCTAAGAAAGACCGAGAGTGACAGGGTGAGCCCCAACCGGTGTTTCAGAGAGAGGCTTCGATTGGTCTGATGTCCTTTGCTTTGGGGCCCATTACACTGTTTGGGTCCTGGCACTTGCTGCCAGGCAGGAATTCACACGTCTTCAGAGGAAGAGGAAAGAAAGCAGAGTTAAGCAGATTGACTGAAGCTAATAAAGAGCCAAAGTCTGGAGCACTCAGCAACTTCCCTCGGATTCCTGAGAGCCCGGCAAGCACAGAGAGGGATGAAAGCGTCTCACTAACCTGGAGGGAAGCTGAAGATCCAAGAGTGGATGCTACAGACAGTCATGTGACCGAGTTCATAGAAAACCGATATAAACATCTGAAGTTACCGAAGCCCCTTCCTGGCTGTGTTGGGAAAGATATCACCGTACTTAGAGAAAAACGACCAATGTGGTAAAAGCTAATGTAATATCATACATATTATTCTGGAACAAAATTAATAGAATGATACACTTTGTATTTCTAGAGTGCTTTTATTTTTTGACAATTTCAGTACCAGAGCACTTGGCCAACACTATCTTATGGCTTTACCATGTTCCCTTTATAAAAATTTCCCTTTATAGGGGGCTGGCCCGGTGGCGCAGCAGTTAAGTGCGCATGTTCCGCTTCGGCGGCCTGGGGTTCGCCGGTTTGGATCCTGGGTGTGGACATGGCACTGCTTGGCACGCCATGCTGTGGTAAGCGTCCCACATATAAAGTAGAGGAAGATGGGCACGGATGTTAGCTCAGGGCCAGGCTTCCTCAGCAAAAAAAGGAGGAGGACTGGCAGTAGTTAGCTCAGGGCTAATCTTCCTCAGGAAGAAAAAAAAATTGCTGTTATATGTTCAGAACCAACTTCTTGCTTATGGAAAGACTCAAGAACGCCTTGGGAAGGAGGAAGTTGGGTTTGTAAATGTAGAAGTCCCCAAAGGAAGGAGACTGCAATAGATCTCCCGGGCAACACTTGGCCCTCCCCACCGGGCTCATGTGGGGCTTGGCTCCTTCTGGAATCTCGGGACAGTGGGTGTTCTATGTGCCGGGCTGCTCAGGCCCACGCAGGAAAGGGAATGGCACGTGAGGTGGCCCTGTTGCTCCAGATGCACGTCCAGCCCTGTAGTCACCAGGCTCTCTGCGTGTGGTTGTGGGTTTGTACTGTTTTCTCCTTGCCTTTTCAGGCACTGTGGATTCCCCAAATGAACCAGCCTGTTCCCTGGAAGTGATGGTGTCTGTGTGTCTGACGCATGGACTTCAAGTGGTTAGACGCTAACCCTTCCTCTTCTTGAAACTACAGCTGGCAGAAAGAGTGCCCGCCTGGAAATCAAGTGTCATTAGGCATTGCTCAACGGCCTCTCTGAGCTTCAGTTTCTTAATCATTCCTAAGTTCCTAAAAATGAGGAAACAGCCTCAATTAACCCTATGGAGTCTGCCAGTAATAGAATTCCATGAATCTATGATGTCACAGAGAATTGAAGTAACTCCCGAATGCTTTTTTTTTTTAAATGGGCGTATTACATCTCCTTTCTCTGAACCAATAACTTAGCATTTGGTTGTCTTTCAAGACAACCAAAAGTGACACCGTCACCAACTAGTTACCCCAAGGAACTCAAGGATGGGTTTGGATATTTTAACTGTTTTTCCAAATTGTTCTTTTTCCTTTTGTTACGTTAAGGAGATGCAATCACCAACCTCCCTGAACCAGAACAGGCCTCACCACGAGAGCTACGCCTGTGGCCTTTGCCTTATTTTTAATGCTCAGATCTCTCCAGGAGGAGCTTAGGCCTTATTACCGTAGCCTGCAGTGTGTGTGGATGCATGTTTTCCAACTGAGCCTGCGCAAGCGAATACCCACCTCTCCCTTTTGAATATTCATTCCCCATCCCAAATAAATGTCCCTGCTCCCCTTTGTTCAGGGGACGTCATGACTCTCGAAATGATTCCTCTTGGTCCCCTATTTGCCGCAAATATACTTTACTTTGTGAGATGACTACTTCTGGTGGAGAGTCTGATTTAACTCGCCAGGGGGAAACCCACTTCAGTTTCAGTAACAACACCAGGTCCAGAATCCTACGACCCAGAGCCACTGAGGCAACGACAGTGCCCAGCTTGAGCCGCGGGACAGTCCCATCACTACAAGCTCCTCCTGTAATTCTAAACTGAAGCTTTCAGCTAACGTCTGATTCTACTCATATGTTTACTGAAAAGTGCGATCTGATTTTTCCCCGTCACAAGGAGCAAATTCATGGCGTTGGAGGTAATCTAACTACGTTCTTTTCCCTTCCTATTGACTAGTTCTAGTTTCATACAGCAGCAATAAAAGGAGCATTCTGATCTTCTTGGGCTCTAGCTTGGAACAATAAACAAATGCGACTAAAAATTCCCCCCCCAGCCCCCCACCCCGCTCTTCACTCTGTATCAAACCCCTGTGGAATCAATTTCACGATAGCAAGTCCCCCTGAAATCAATGGAGTCAGCTCCTGCATTCATTGCCATGGGACTTGGCATTGTGAAAATAATTGGATCCTGCTGCACTCCAACTCTCCTTTCAGGAAATAGAGAAAATGGGCTTTTGCTCGTAGGTGGCGGTGATAACTCGTCTCGGAGCTGGTAGGTTTCATCCTGTGTTCGGTATTGTCTCGTCAAGAGGAGCTATTATCAAGTCCCAGATGAGCCTGGCGGTACCACCCTCAATGAGGTGTTTAAAACTGCCTTCCCTTGTGGCGATGAAAACATTTCTTTTGTTCCCATCTTTAAAATTAACTGCATAGTGTTACCACTATCAATGAGGTGTTTAACATCAAAATTGCCTTCCCTGGTGAGAAGAAAAACACTTACTTTGTTTCCTTCCTTAAAATTAATTGAGGTTTTTAAAAACTCATCCTTATTCACCCAACAGTCGCACAGAGGGAGAGAAGAGAAGATGGGATTTCTAAGTGTTGCCTTGGTAGCCCATCAAACCTTTTGAGCACGTTCTTTCTGTTTAGACTGCTTGCTGAACAGTCTTCTGCTCCTCCGCTTTCTTTTCCTTCCATGATATTTGATACCACTGGTCTCGTCGGTGTGACCCTTGGTAGGGAGTTAATTAATAGGTATTTGCTAGAATGAGGGAATGACTCCATCGATCCAGATATTCCTTATGAGCTTGCAAATTTTCCATGAGCCTACTCTACTTGTTCAATGGGGTTAAAGAAATTGCTTATTAAAAATTAAAATTAGGGCCAGCCAGGTGGCACAGCGGTTAAGTGTGCACATTCTGCTTTGGCGGCCCAGGGTTCGCCCGTTAGGATCCCGGGTGAGGACATGGCACCGCTTGGCAAGCCACGCAGTGGTAGGCGTCCCACATATAAAGTAGAGAAAGATGGGCACGGATGTTAGCTCAGGGCCAGTCTTCCTCAGCAAAAAGAGGAGGATTAGCAGCAGTTAGCTCAGGGCTAATCTTCCTCACAAAAATAAATTAAAATTAGTCTCTATTATTACTATTTGAAGGGGCGTTGGTAGATTTGGCTAAAGATGCTCCAGTCCCCCATTTCCCTCAGGAATTCCAGAGGCGGCTCTACCTTTCATAATTGTCTGGCTAGTATTTGAGATGTGAGGCATTCTGTAATCACTGACTTCTGCAAGATGCAGCAGAATGCAGAAGGCAAAAGAGACAAAGTTTGCACTTTTACAGGTCAAAAGTCCAGGTGGGGCATAATAGTAACAGTTTTAGAAGAACAGATAACCAGGCTACTTCGTATCCAGATAAGAAATTCTCCAAAGGAAAGAGAGCTTGAAGGGGGAGGGGAGGGAACCAAGAGAATTAGAAGGCTGGTGTGTTTCCCCGAGAAGGTGCCCCATGTCCTGCCTACCCTTACCTGCAAGGCTGGACTGCAGACAGAGGGGGAAGAAAGGGACAAAGGCTTGGTGGAATCCCTGAGCATGGTGACCCATGCCTCATTCCCAGCAGAACCCAGGGAAGCTGCAAGATATTCAGAGCACCCTCCCTCCTAGTGATGCAGGCTTGGTGAGTCAAGGAGTCGAAAGAAAGATTTCTTGGACTCTCAAGGTCTGGTAGTAGTGCTCCTTTATTCAGAGAATAGCATGCAGTAGCATGGGGACACGACCCGTGGGCAGGAAGAGCTGCAGGCATGGGGACAGGACCCATGGGCAGTAAGAGCTGCAATGGGTTGAGGGCAGGACTAAATTTATAAGGCATAGGTATGTGAGTTATTTCTTTACAAGACAAAGGACGGATCATGAAAAAAATCATTAAAATGGTATCAGTGCAGGTGGGGTCTGGTTATTGGGTGGTCCTATAACTTTAGATAAGAATCAGATCGGATTAAGTCAGGACTTCCTATGCTTCCTGGAGGATGATATAGATCAGTATGCAGGACAGGTCACCTTGGGCCTCTCTCCCTGGGGCAGCCTTGATCGTCACCACTAGCATGGCATAAAGGAGAAGACTAGAAACTACGTAGGACATATCTGGGCTAGTGGATCTGAGATGGCCTCACAGAGAACCTGCAGCCCCAGCATGGTAAGACAAGCAATGGAATGTTTGTGTCAGAGAGAGGCATGCGTATAGAAACGAGAGTCCTGGGGCCGGCCCGGTGGCACAGTGGTTAAGTCCACACATTCCACTTTGGCAGCCTGGGGTCCACCGGTTCGGATCCCGGGTGCGGACACGGCACTGCTTGGCAAGCCACGCTGTGGTGGGCGTCCCACATATAAAGTAGAGGAAGATGGGCACAGATGTTAGCTCAGGACCAGTCTTCCTCAGCAAAAAGAGGAGGATTGGCAGATGTTAGCTCAGGGCTGATCTTCCTCAAAAAAAAAAAAAAAGAAACGAGAGTCCTCTGACTTAATGAGGCCCTGCTGTAGGGCTGAGGAAGATGAAGCAGTGGCCTACATGGACCTACATAGACCAAAAACTGATAGGAAAGGCGGATATTTCAGGGGATCTCTGGGAACTCCTCACCTTGACCCCGACCCCCAGCCCCTCTGCCTCCACCCTATGTTAGCTCCCTGGAATGGAGACTCAAAATCCTGAATGGACTGAAATTAAGTTTCCACCACCTGGTGGAATGGGACCTTAAAAAGGAAAAGGAATTCAACCAGAGAAAAATAGTTCCATTTCTTTGCACACCTTGAGTTTGTGGACTGAGATTTGTGCCTGCTGAACTCATTTCATTTGCCAAGATGTTAATTGCATAAATCAAAAAACCAATTATTACAATTGCATTATTACCAAATAAAACCTGAAACATGTTTCTAAAGTCCCCGTGCTGAATGTAAGCTGTGTACCAGGTGCTGACCTATTCTCTAATACGTGATGTCATTTATTCCTTACAACTCATAGATGCAGCTGTCCCCACTTTATGATTAAGAAAATGGTGACTTAGAAAAGTTAAGTAATTTGCCCAAGGCTGCAATGGTGGTAAATAGTCAAGTCAGAATTTAAACCCAGGAACGTCTGACTCCTAAATCAACATTCTTAATCCCTAAGTTAAGCGACATACTTTTCTCTCATTTGGCAACCCAGATCTCTCCAGGAACATTCCTTCCTACTACCTCTGCTGCCCACAGTTTCAAGGCAATCACGCATTCATGTACTGGAGCCCAGGGTACAAAGCAGCACTAATTTCATACCCTTCCTGCTCCTAGTTTCCAAATTGCCCAATAATTAAGCAGATTATTACTGTCATATCTTAGTGCCGGAATTAACAAGTTTTAGCTCAGTTCCTATCTCTTTTGCAGCCGCCACACCTTGTAAGTGAATCAAAATTGCTGATTAATTAAACTTCACCAAGGAGTAATATGTGCCAGGAGACAGAGACTAGACCAGAAGTCTGTAGACCGACTATGTGCCTTGATTTCTCATTCTCGCTCTTCCATCAACCAACTGTTCCACCTTGGGCAGTGACTTAACCACTCTGACCCTCAGTTTCCTCATCTACAAAATAAGCACAATCTTAAGGTCCCCTTCTTCTCTAACTTTCCATGATTCTGAAGAGCCATTATTAAGTTTATTATTTTATGGGAACTGGAATTGTACTTCTCCAAATACCAGCTCTGATCTCTATCTGTATCCCTTTCCTAGATTTATCCCACATTCTGGGATAAGGCACAGGTCAAGAGTTTCACAAAGGGATGGGAAATTACATATAATAATACCTCAACTTGTTGGCATTAGGAGGAACATGAAGACTAAAAAGATGGAATTATTTTCAGGATGGCTCTATATAAAACTATATAAAGAAATATAAGAACTACTATTAAAAGATTCAATCACTTTGGCTAAGCTATGGAGGAAGGTAAGTCATCCTGATAACAGGGACCCCCGCAGGAGCATCGTCTCATGTCATTTGAAACTGTTTACTATCATCTTTTCTTTAAAATCATTTGTGGTATTTAGTGATCCTTCTGTTCATATCGATGTTATCTCCCTTTCCTTGAGTGTAAATTCTTTGATTTATTGAGTTTGTTATTTCCCTAGAATGATATGGACCCTACTCAGATGTTCTATTATTCTTAGGGTGGGCACAGGACTCAGACCTGCACAATCAGAGTATTTCACACCCCTGGCTAGAGTGTTTATTTAAGGGATAGATATATGACCCTACAGAACCGATGGATTCCCAGCAGAACCTCCGGACGTTGGCAGAAACTATCAAGCAAGATGAGTTCTCTTTCTACTGTGGTTGCTGAGCTATGGAGGATGTGTATGCCATAGGCTGTCAGGAACCATCTTGCCACCAAGTAAGAAGAGCTTGCCCAAGATTGAAGCTAACAAAGAGAAAGCAAAGTCTAGAGCCGAAGAGAAACAGGCTTCCTCATTATATCATCTGAGTACCTGGATCCCACAGTCTACTCCCTGGACTGTTAATAACACAGCCAATAAATTCCCTTTTTGTTTAAGCAGAAGCCATTCTAAGCCACAATTTTTTGTCACTTGCAACTGAAATTAATAAAAATAGAATTTGTGAACCTGTAGAGAAAGTCCATAGTTCTCTACTTTCTCACATCAGTAGATGCCCAAGGGCCTTTCTAAAACGGAAGCAATTGCTACACCACAGGAAAAGACAGTAAAGTGGGATCTTATCATATCTGACTTTCATTTACATGCTGATTTTGGAAACTAACCCACATGAAAGATGTAACTTCACAATCTTATTTCTCACAGCAGCAAACAAATTTATTGACATTTATTAATGTTAAGGCTTAATGTAAAAACGAGAAGGCACAAACCCTGCAGGTAAGAAGGAACACTTCAGAATTCCCCATCTGCTGCCAATTCACCACTAGCGATTAGATTTTCTCTTAAAGCCAGATTTTTTGAATGTTCAAATATCTGCTATATGGTCTCTCCTCCAGAATTTTCTTACGTTATGTGGGAATCAGGAGCTAAGTGTCTAAAGATGACAGATTAAGAAATTAAAGATAAAGTATAATGTTTAAATTTATGAAAGGTGGCCAACAGCAGAACAATAAAAATATAACTAACAAAAATTGGGAGAAAGAAGGGATAGTGTAATGTGGGTTTATCATCTTTCACATTCAGCAGTGAAATAAGTACTGCTTAAAGCCAAAAAAATCAAGAAATAGAAACATAAGCATATAATTTGGAGTTACAAAAATAAGCACCCAAAGACAGAAATTGACATTAATGCTGATATCGGCAGAGTGGGACCCAGGATGAGAGGGTAGGATGGTTGTTCCTTTCATTTATGCCTTTTAATTTTCTTTAAATGTTTCGTTTTTGTGGGCATGCATAATTTATAATTTATAAAAAATTGGCCAGAACTTAAACTATGTCTTTCTAGACAGCTTGCTCCCCTGCTATCTAAAATGTCCGTTTCAAGCAGTCTCTACTCCATCACACGGACTCTATCTCAGCTTCCCGCATCCAAACTTACAAACCTTTTTTTCCTTTTAAAATGGAGCAAGTGTCTCTTCATCTACATGAGGTTAATCTCTCCACCTGTGTGTTGGATCTGAGCCCCTTCCATTTCTTCAGAAATTGCTCGTTACCCTCTTTTTCTTAATATCCTTAAGCTCTGTTATCTCCTCCCAATCTGCAGATGCACATGCTCAGGCTACTCCCGTCTTAAATTTAAAAGCTGCCTGGACCCCATGACCCTCTCCAGCTTCCTCTCTCTTCTCTCCTTCGAGGTCAAATGTCTTCATTTCCTACTCTTGAACTCATCCCTATATGGGGTCTGCCTCCATCACTCCACCAGCGCTGCTTTTGCTAAATTCCCCAGCGGTTGCAATCTCTAAATCTGACCCTTAAGACCAATTTTCCTCTTACTTTATTTCTCCACAGCTTCTGACACAGGGGACCACTCTCTTCTTAAAACATTCTCTTCTCTGACTTTCGGGACACCAGATTTATTATTACCTGCTACCTACACAGGTTCTTTACCCGCCACACAAGAGGGACCAAATAAAGACTGGAATGCCAGGCTTATGGCAAGGAAAGAGTTTTTATTTTGGGTGACGTCAGCCGGGAGATGAGAGTGAGCCCTCATATTCCTCTTGTCTCCCCTAAAGATGGGAGGCCAGGGGTTTTAAAGGTTGTAAGGAATGTGGCTGCTTGTAGGGAGGGGGGAGTCTGTGACCTTGCAGGTCAGCACTTTCCCACCAGCCTGCGTTTGGCCTTGTGAGGCTGCTTGCATGGAGGAGGAGATAAGGAATTCTGCAGGTGGCTGTCCTTGATTGTCTGCCTCTGTAGGGGATGGTGGATTCTGGTGCCAGGAAGCCAAGGAGTAAGCAGGGAATGGGGATGAGTGTTTTTATTTTAACCCCATATATGCTGGGTTTAATGTAGGGGAACTGATATCAGGGCTGGTATCATTACCACTACTATGATTTGACTGACTTGGGACCTCATATTTTGTTTTGTGTTGAAGTTTTCCCTTCACTGTGGACTGTTTTTCAAGTCCAGCCATAACCTCAGCCATGACATTGACTACAGCATTTGCTCTGCACAAACCTCTGTACTCCACAGGCAGACCTTCATACCGAGTGCTTCCTTAATCCTCTGCTTGCTTCTGTAATCACCTTCGGGAACAGGGGCCATCCCCTTCAGGTTGCTCCATGGGGAAGCCATTCTGCAGAAAGGCCAGCTTGCCACTGGAATTTTTATTGGATTTCTTCAGAGACACAATGTAGCAGCAGTTTTAACGAATGTGCTTCCACTTGTAATGGAAAACTTAATCTTGTGAAATTAAGAGAATGCAGTCACCTGTGGCTTAAAACTCAGTTTGGGGGTGGGGGTGGGTAATTCCCAGTTGATTAGGATTATTTCCCTGTGCTCCTCTGGTCAGGATTCCAGTGTGGGCAGTGGGAGGGGGAGAGGCTTAAGTGTCATCCTAGCATCGTCTCAGTGCTTCTTTCTGGGTCTTCTTCCCTGTGGGATCCACTGAGAGTGCACTGTCTGATCTCCCACCCAAGTGCACACTGGTCATTGCAGGACAGCTTGAGGGCTCTTCCATGTTGATCTGGCCCAGCCTGGATCTCAGGGGCCTGATGACTTGGTACCAAGTAGCTGTAGGCTCCTTTGCCAACCTGGGCTGTCCATCCCTCTAGCCTCATATGGACCATGGTTCCTGGGAGGCACTTCAGCATTCCTCTAGGGCCTGTGAGAGAAAAAGGGTGTGGGTGTGTGTGTGTGTGTGTGTTGGGGGGAAGGAAGGGAATGGTATAGTTGGTTATCAGAGCCATAAAGGGCCCTCGCTATGCTCTTTTCTACTCATCCAAAGGTCAACCCAAGCTGGCTCAGGGTACTACCAACAGGCTGTCTTCTCCCAAAGATTCAGGCCGAGCCAACCTTCCCATCCTCATCCCCATCCCCACTGATTTTCACGAGTTCTCTTCTCACCTTTTCTTTCTAAATCACTCGTCCAGCCCAGAAGGGAATTTGTCTCCCTATGGTGAGAAGGCCTTTTTAAAAAAATATATGCTATCCTTCTCAACTTTGTGGTCCATGGTCTATGTTCTGAATCTTTATATGCAAAGTCAATTCAAGAATCAAAAAGAAAAATACACACGGGGCCGGCCCGGTGGCACAACGGTTAAGTTCACACGTTTCGCTCTGGTGGCCCGGGGTTCACTGGTTCAGATCCCGGGTGCGGACAAGGCACCTCTGGCAAAAGCCATGCTGTGGTAGGCATCCCACATATAAAGTGGAGGAAGATGGGCATGGATGTTAGCTCAGGGCCAGTCTTCCTCAGCAAAAAGAAGAGGATTGGCAGCAGATATTAGCTCAGGGCTGATCTTCCTCAAAAAAGAAAAGAAAAAGAAAAAAGAAAAATACACATATCTTTTCTGCCAAGTACTTGGCTCTTGCAAATAAGAAGTACTCTAGCCTCAGATCACATTGCTTTTATTATAACTTTAAAAAAAAATTGAAATTCAGGCTCTACTTGCTCTCCTTTCAAGGTAATGAAGCATATGGGAGGAAGGCTACAGGGCAACCAGAGAAAAAGTGAGAAAATTCTTGGTTTAAAATGCACAAATATCTAGGCATGTAAGCATACATTCTTTCACTTGCTGTCTCCCTCTTGCCAAAGAATTCATGAAAGGAAAAAACCACGAAATTTCTCCAGCCTTTTAAACTGCCAGATTTCTGTATCTTTTCACCCTGCTAAAGTTTCAGGAATTGTCAGTGAAAAGAAGAGCAAAACTAGAAGCAAAATTCCAAGCTTCAAAATTTCTTTGTGCCTGTTTTTATGCAGTTTCTTTTGTCATGGCAGGAAAGTGGGCAATATCATTTTCATGTAATAGCTGGATTTTGATTATTCCAGCACATACATAAATTACATGCCTTTTTCGGGTTAATCTTATCTAAGCATTCTTTTTGTTTCGTTATTCTGACTCAAGCATTTTAAAATCAAAATCCACATTTAGTGGAAGGAAAATTTCCTTTTATTTGGTAAATTTATGATTATATATCACTCATTTTAACTTATTAAAATCTATTAATCTGGAAGTACATACATGCCTCAAATTGGAAAGGTAACAGCAAGCAATCGGGCAGTAATGCTGTCAAGTGTGGACATTCTCAAGCGGGGAAAAAAATAGCTCTAGGAGAGAAAGGTTTGGGGCGGGAGAGAGAAACGGGCGCTTTTCCACGCCACCACCTGGCTATCTGTCCAGTTGGGGGGTATTGTTTGTTACTTTAAGGAAATACGAGAGCTACAGAGGGTCCACGGCGCAGTGATGTTACTGACCACAGACAGACACGACAGGAGGCCGGCCCGGCCGGGGCTGGACCGCGGAAACGAAACCAACCCTGCGGACGAGGGCGAGGTTCAACGATTGCAGCCCCAGGGCAACGGGGACCCGGCTTAACCGAGTAACCTGATTCTTATTACTATTTAAGTTCACCTAAGCGCCCCGCCACCGCGACGACCTCGGAATGCTTCGCTTGTCTACATTGACAAGCTGCTTTCGGACAATCGAAAGATGGAGGCGAGCTTTTGTGGATGCGGGCCCCGCTCGGCAGCAGCGTCTTCGGGCGGAAGCGCGGACCTCGCACCCGCACGGCGGATCAGGTCCGCACGCATGCGCGCCGCGGCCGACGGCTGTGGCCGGCCCCCTCCGCTGCCCGCGCCGCCGGGGCCGGGCGGGGAGGGAGGCGGCGGGGGCGCGCGGCGTCACAAAGCCCAGCAGGAACGCGCGGTTGCGCTGAGGCTCCGGGCGCCCCGGGAAGGGCACTCGCGGCCCGCCCCCACCTCCGCCGCGGCGCACCATCAACCCCGCCGCCTGCCGGGGCCGCCGCGCCGCAAAGCGTCCTGGGAGGGCCGGCTCGCGCCGGAAGGACGCGCGGGCGCGCGGCGGCGGCGAGCTTATAAAAGGGAAGGCGCCGGCGGCGGGCGGAAGTGGGCGGTGCGGCGGCTCGGCGCGCTGTTGTCTGGCGTGTGGGCCTCCCGAGGGGCGTTCTCGGGCGGGCCGCCGGTGCAGGCCGCAGGGACAGGGCCGCGCGCCCCCGCTCCTTCCCGCCGCAGCGCCGGCTCGCGGCCGCCGCGCCCCGCAGGCCCAACATGGCGCAGGAGGTGTCGGAGTACCTGAGCCAGAACCCGCGGGTCGCCGCCTGGGTGGAGGCGCTGCGCTGCGAGGGCGAGACGGACAAACACTGGCGCCACCGCCGGGAGTTTCTGCTCCGCAACGCCGGCGACCTGGCCCCCGCGGGCGGCGCGGCCCCGGCGGGCGCTGCCGACGCCGAGAGCGGCGCCAGCAGTCGGCAGCTGCAGCAGCTCATCTCCTTCTCCATGGCCTGGGCCAACCACGTCTTCCTCGGGTGCCGGTGAGTGAGGACGCGCCCCGAAGCCGCGCTCCCGGTCCGTCTGCAGCCCGCGGGCTGGGGCCCGGCGCCCTCGGCGGGGAGGGGGTTGCGAAGCGCGGGAATCGGCGGGCCCGGCTGCCTTGTCGGGGCGGGGAGGGCGCCTCTGCGCGGAGCCGACGGGATTTACAGTCCCGAGGCGTCCCCGGCGGGTGGGGGCTGCCGGGCGAGCTGTCGGCGGACGACGCTCCTGCGGATGGACCGCGCGTTTGAAAGTTGGCCAGGAGGGACCCCGCCTCCCAACCTTGGGGCATTTGCTGCTGCGGTTCCAGGAAACCGAAAGTTCCCGGCGGTTGGTACGCTTGATTACAACCAGGAAATGCAGTTCCTGTGGCCCGTTTGCGCACACCAGAAGTCGTGGCTTAGAAAAAACGCTTTTTTTTTTTTTTAAGTGTCTTTTCCTTCTTTTTCAGGTACTCTCAAAAAGTTATGGATAAAATACTTAGTATGGCTGAAGGCATCAAAGTGACAGATGCTCCCATCCATACCACAAGAGACGAACTGGTTGCCAAGGTGAAGAAAAGAGGGATATCGAGTAGCAATGGTTAGCAGATCATAGATGTGAACATACATAGGAGTTTAGAACATAAGTTTGATATAATTAGGAATTGCTGTTTTTACTAATTTTTTAATAAGCTAGAATTTATATAATGTTATTACTCAAGTTGGAACATTAAACCTAAATTATGTCTCTTTATTTTAGGCTGTGAATTTGATCGTCGCCCTTTGACTGCTTTAGATCTTGAAGTGTCACACATTGTACTGTTGATTTTTAAATGTTAGAGATTAATGATGTCATTTAATGCAATTTTAAGAAATTTAGTTGTATTCCACTTTAAAGAATCTACTAGTCCTGAAATATTTTCGCCTTTGCCTTTATTTTAATGAGTATTTGTCTTGTAAATTTTCACCTGGTACGTATGAAGTAGACTTAGTCACATATCTGTCTTCCTTTCTAGAAGGGGTAGAAGAGCCATCGAAAAAACGAATCATAGAAGGAAAAAACAATTCTGCAGTTGAGCAAGATCGTGCAAAAAGTTCTGCCAAAACAGAACGTGCATCAGCTCAGCAGGAAGTCAGCTCGACATGTACGGGGTCGTCTACCAAATCCGAGAGTGGTGGGAACTCAGCTCGGGGCTCTGGCACCTCCAGTCAGAACAGCTCTGCAAGTGATGGGGATCGGTCTGTCTCCCGGCAAAGCAGCAGCAGCCTTTCTGCTCAGGTAACAACAGCAGGGTCTGGAAAAGCTGAATCTCAAGCTCCAGATAAACATGGTTCAGCATCGCTGGTCTCTTCGTTGTTGAAATCCAGTGTGAATAGTCATGTGACCCAATCCACTGAATCCAGACAACAAAGTGGATCACCTAAAAAGAGTGCTTTGGAAGGCTCTTCAATCTCAGCTTCTCAAAGCATCTCAGAGATAGAGGTGCCCTTGTTGGGCTCCTCAGGAAGCTCAGAAGTAGAGTTGCCACTGTTGTCATCTAAACCTAGTTCAGAGACAGCTTCAAGTGGGTTAACTTCCAAAACTAGTTCAGAGGCAAGCGTTTCATCGTCGGTCTCTAAAAACAGTTCCTCATCAGGCACCTCCTCGATAACTCCCAAGAGCAGCACCTCAGCAAATACATCGGTGCTGACTTCCAAGAGCACTTCACAGGTGGCCGCGTCGCTGTTAGCTTCCAAGGGCAGCTCCCAGACCAGTGGGTCTCTGGTTTCCAAAAGCACTTCCTTAGCAAGTGTGTCCCAGCTGGCTTCTAAGAGTAGTTCTCAGACCAGCACATCACAGTTGCCTTCTAAAAGTACTTCACAGTTAAGTGAGAGTTCTGTGAGATTCTCTTGTTGCAAGTTAACCAATGAAGATGTGAAACAGAAGCAGCCTTTTTTCAATAGACTGTATAAAACGGTGGCATGGAAGTTGGTAGCTGTTGGTGGCTTTAGTTCCAGCGTGAATCATGGAGAGCTCCTAAACGCAGCTGTGGAGGCTCTGAAAGCTACACTGGATGTGTTTTTTGTCCCGCTGAAAGAACTGGCAGATCTGCCTGAAAGTAAGAGCTCTCAAGAAAATATTGTTTGTGAATTGAGATGCAAGTCTGTTTATTTGGGCACTGGCTGTGGAAAAAGCAAGGAAAATGCAAAAGCAGTCGCCTCCAGAGAAGCTCTGAAGTTATTTCTCAAGAAAAAGGTGGTGGTAAAAATATGTAAAAGGAAATACAGAGGCAGTGAAATAGAAGACCTGGTACTCCTTGATGAAGAATCAAGGCCTGTAAACTTACCTCCAGCGTTGAAACATCCTCAAGAATTACTATAATACGTCCAGAATACCACTGCATACGTGATCTGGTATTTGAAAAGAAAAACTGGCTTACTTTTGTACAATATAAAACAGGCTTTCACAAATTTTGTATTGCTTTTTTCCAGTTTTGCAGAAAATTTACATTCTAGTTCTCTTCACACAATAGAAGTTGTAAATAACTTATGAATGACAGTCCATGTTAAAAAGTATGCATTAACAGCATATCAGTATGCTGTTTCGTTTGCTGAAGAAAATACTGTCTTCTATTTTTAATGATACATTAGGTACGACGTGTAGATCTGTAGTCTTAAAACTTTTGTACTTTCAATTTGGTGAAAATGTATTAAGCTGTCTACCATGCTTGTTTTTTTCTAGCTGAATAAACCTCCACATCAAAGAAAAGGGGACCATAGTATTTGAATGTCTGAAAGTCTGTGAAGCTTAAGGTTGTAAGAATGTTGCCCATAACGTTGAACATGTCTCTTAAAGAATAAAAGAAAAAATAGTTGCCTCAGACTATTTTTATGAGAAGTTGTAAGCATTTTTTAGATATAAAGCAGTATAAAGTACTTAAGGTTATTTTATTCTGAAATTGTTTAAAATTCACCATGATTTTGACTGCTGCAGATTCTTTAAGTGGGTTAATTTATGTTTTGAGGTAAAATACAATTTACATGTTTTCTTAAAGACATAACTGTGGGTTTCTATATTAAGCATATTTTGTGACTACTATTAACAGATTGATTTGTTTAGATATTAAATGCTTTAAGCTATTTTACCTTTTCAAGAAGTTGTGTTTTTTTTCCCCTCAAGTCAGAACCAATTCCTGCAAATAGGCTTTCCACTTCTAGTCTTGGTAAAGTGCAACCAGGTAATTTTGCATAGCTGCTATACAACTTTTTATAAATAGAGAAGTTTTTTTGCAAATCTAGAACTGGATGGTTGTTTTGTTTACAAATGCCATAGAACACTGGGGAGAATGGAGAGCCAAGCTCAGCTCTTCAGTGAGCCTGATTAACGTTTGTTAGTAATGGAATGGAATCCAGTTTCTGTGTCTTCGGTGATTCTGACTGTATTACTCTATTGTGATACATTGTCTCATTTTTCTTCAAATTCTGGCCCAAAATGTTTTTTTTGTGGCCTTCTGGCTTTCTAGATGCTGCACAGTGAGCAGAAATATCAAGTAATGACCTTTTAGGGGCTGGCCCGGGGGCATAGTGGTTAAGTTCACATGCTCTGCTTCCGTGGCCAGGGGTTCGGATCCCAGGCACAGACCTAGCACTGCTCATCAAGCCACCCTGTGGCAGCATCCCAGGTGAAGTAGAGGAAGACTGGCACAGGTGTTAGCTCAAGGACAATCTTCAAAAAGAGGAAGATTGGCACAGATACTAGCTCAGGGCCAATCTTCCTCACACATTCACATGTTTGCATGCACAGTTGTATTGGAATAGGAAAATTGAACATAAGCACAATTTAAGTGCGTAGCAGTTATTTCTAGTTTATATTCTAGAAATAGTAGACAAGGATACTTTATATACTTGAAATAATCAGTGGTTTTTATTTCACCAGATAGCCTTCAAAAATGATTCATTTTTGAAGATGCTGAGTTGGATACCAAAGCTAAGTCCATCTTTTGTCAATGGGTTGCTTTTATGTGTTGTGAGAAGCAGTAACAGGAATGTTGTAAAGCACTTTGAATTACCTCACTTTCCTCAGTTTTGGAATGTACATTTTGCAGGGCAATGATTGCCAGAAAAGCAAGCCAAATATTACAAAGAATAATAAATTTCTGTCATGTATCTAATTAGGTGATTTGGTAATTTCATGAATTGGCTAATTTCAAGTTAATATAAATATTATTGAAAATATTTTAAATTATAGTAACCTTTTGGTAATTTGAATTGGAGGAAGCTGCTTGGTGTACAGACAGTTTAATTTCTGAACATTTATTTGCTATAATCTTAACTAAAAGCTGATAAAATGCTTAAAGAACCCCTGATTTAAGAGCAACACATGTTTTACAATTCTTCAAGATAGTATAGTGAGTGCAGAAGAAAACAAGCTTTGGAATCTTGACTCCCGGGAATTTAACCTTTTAACTTCATTTGAAATAGGACTATGAAGATTTAACGAGATAATACATTTAAAGAGCCCAGTATAGTGCAGTACACCATAGTCTGTTGATTGCTTATATACGTGTTCTCATTTCCTCACAACTTCATGAGTAGCTATTCTCATTTGACACTTTTTTTGGTGAGGAAGATTGTCCCTGAGCTAACATCTGTTGCCAATCTTCCTTTGTTTTCTCAAGGAAGATTGTCCCTGAGCTAACATCTCTGCCAATCTTCCTCTATTTTTGTATGTGGGACACTGCCACAGCATAGCTTGAGCAGTGTGTAGGTCTGCACCCAGGATCCAAACTCAGACCCCAGGCCGCCAAAGCGGAGTGTGAGAACTTAACCATTATGCCACTGGGCGAGCCCCATCGTTTGGCCTATTTTTCAGATGAAGAAACTGCAAAAAGTAATTTGGTCCAAGGTGGGATTCAAGTCCATATCTGATTCCAGAGCCCAAGCTCTTACTATGTTCTATTGCTTAATATCTTTCTCACTTCTCTAAATGTAAAATTTCTGACAATCCCCCTCAGGCTAGTTTTCCACCAGTTTTTTTTAAAGATTTTATTTTTCATTTTTCTCCCCGAAGCACCCCCGGTACATAGTTGTACATTTTTAGTTGTGGGTCCTTCTAGTTGTGGCATGTGGGACACAGCCTCAATGTGGCTTGATGAGCAGTGCCATGTCTGCACCCAGGATCCGAACCGGTGAAACCCTGGGCCGCTAGAGCGGAGCGCATGAACCCAGCCACTTGACCGTGGGGCCAGCCCCTCTACCAGTTTTATTAAGTGATCACAAAATCTTTCCAAAGCCTTGTTTTCTTGAAATGAGTCACTTCAAAAACTAATTCATTCTCCTTAGTACTTGCCTGTGTTGAATATTCTAACTAGGGAGTTATCCCATGTGGGTGCAGTTGAAGTTTGTTTAAAAAAAAAAAAAACCTAAAATAATTTGCAATGAAGGTTAGTGAATAGAATAGATGATCAAGAGGGGGGAAATACTGATTTTTGTTTTCAATCAATGAGGTGAGATGATGCCCTGAGACTGAATTTTCTTGATGGTGCTAAAATGGGGAATTTTTTTTTTTAATGGTAAAGTTAGATGACTTTGAAAAATGGTATTGTCATGTGAGTTTTTAACCCCAATTCTCGGGGCCTGCTGCTGCCGCCGTTGGCTGGAATAATTGTCATAAGGATATGTGTAATTTCAAGGCTTTTGATGTGTATTATCAAAAATGTAAATTGTGTGTGAGAGCGTGTCGTTTTCCCTGCCGAGCGCAGCTTTACTTGGCACAGATTTCTCCTTGGTGTTTGGATTCCTGAGCAATGGCAGTGAGAAGGTAAGCAAAGCAGTCATCAACTGGAAACCAGGTCAGTCCTACAGTTGTGTTGAAATTGTAGTTTTAGGGGAATTTGTAGCTTTGTCCTCAATAATTGTGCCAAAGTCCTATATTGACTCACTACTTAGACACTGGCAAATCTGTGCATAACAGTTTCAGCGTGACAAGTATTTTCTGTGGTTGATGAATAAAAAAGCTCTTCGTAGCTTTCTGCCATTTAAACAAAAATGGATAAATGCGGGAGTTGTCAAGCCACTAATTTTCCCACTACCCCTCTACAAGAAAAATATTGATCGAGTTCACATTTCCCTGGCTTTCCTGAATGCAGCTTGCTACCCAGCTAGAACCATTCCTTTTTACTTTTCTTCCCTTACTACCATAAGCTTTAATATCTCTCCACTTTTCTGTTTTCCTTCTTTAGAAAAATTACTGAAGGGAGATAATTATCTGATCTTTTGTTCTTGTTTATACAGCAAGAAAAATAGGGTAGTTAGTGGACAAGGTCCCCAACTAAACTAACGTGGGAGGGAAAAAAAGCACAGGAAGGTTAGCTGCAGGACATTCTTCTTAGTCAAAACTAGAGATTTCATAGGTCAGTACTTAACAGGAAGCAATCAAATACTTGTGATTTTGAAACTTTTATGAGTAGAATCAGAATCCTCTTTGGAAATCACTACGAAGCAACCACACTAAGGTAACATAAACAGCAAGCACACTGAACTGTGAAACTGTACTGTTATATAGAAATGGAACTACTATATGTAACGTATGTAGCTTGAAATAAAAAGGAATGCAGACAAGTGCACGAAAAGTTAAGAATCACCTAGTGTTGTCCTTACGACTGTTTTCATGTAAATCAGTTTACCAGGGCTTGGACACCGGGCAGTGATAAAACCTGAGCTCTGAATGTGTGATCAGTGGTTTTCAAACTTTGTTTTAGCCATATTCCTTAAAGGAAAAATGGGAGCCCTGTGTGTGTAAAACAGATAGGAGCAGACCTAGGTGGGCGGCCACACCCCACCACGGAATTCCTTCTGCCTGCCTTTCTCACGGCCTGCAGCACCTTGCCCTGTGAGCAGAAGGGGTTTAGCAGCCGAGGGCCAGTGAGGAAGGCCAGCCTTCATCTGCAGCAGCTATTAGAGTGGAGGTAGGCAGAAAGCCACCAGATTACTGCGAAATGGAAGTGATCTGTTTATAAGGAATGTGCCATATTAGAATTTGTAATTAGTAGGGACTCAGGTCAGGCTTAGGGGACCATCACGTAAATTAACATTTCAATAACGCTAAAAATAGCTACCATTTATTTCTTCTTTATTGTGAAATATAATTTCAGAAGGCCATAAAGCCCACATCATAAAGTTCAATAATTATTGTCCACATAATGATTACCTAGGTAGTAAAATAAAAATGTCAGCACGGCCAGAACTCACCATGTGAATAGCTACCATTTATTGGGCGCCTACAATATATTGATGTGTTACATGTCTTATTTCAGCCTCGCCCACCCTATGAGGTGGGTTGGCACTGTTGATCCTTCCTATGTTACAAATGAGAGAACTGTTGACTATTTTATATTGTCAGTCAAATCACAGGACCAGTAAATGTTGAAGTGGGGACTCAAATCCAGTGTTCTTAGAGAAGATTAAACAATGACTTGGTTCAAATTTGGGGCACTGAATGTGAACGCTGGTGAGATGTTTGGCCCCATGATGTTTGTTTCCTATGTTCCAGAAAATACTAAGTATAATCACACTTGGAGGAAATTTTTGAGAAATTTTATTTAAGTAAACTAGGAAGCTTCTAAAGAAATAAACCTTAAAGGAAACTGTTCAAATATGTATCTGAAATGACCATTGGAAAATATTTTCTAGTCATCCCATTTGTAGAATTCAAAGGGACAATTTAGAGGCAATGATATAGTCAACAGTCGAAACATTATATATCTTATGAATCCTGTCTCATTACTCTTCATTTGAATATTATTATTTTTCTATACTAGCTAAGGAAAAAACTGGTTCTCATTGAAATAAAAACTAATAGAGATCCGTGAAGCATTCTGGTTTCTCTTACCTGTGTGCACTGATGGTGGACCATTCTTTTTTTTTTTTTTGAGGAAGATTAGCTCTGAGCTAACATCTGCTGCTAATCCTCCTCTTTTTGCTGAGGAAGACTGGCCCTGAGCTAACATCCGTGCCCATCTTCCTCCACTTTATATGTGGGACACCTACCACAGCATGGCTTGCCAAGCAGTGCCATGTCTGCCCCTGGGATCTGAACCAGCGAACCCCGGGCCACCAAAGCAGAATGTGTGCACTTAACCACTGGGCCACCAGGCCAGCCCCTGTACCATTCTTAATGAGGGAGTTATGGCATATGCTCTGGAACCTGCAGGTTGGAAACCAGTGTGGGGTAAAGCGCATGCACCTTTCTGTCCACGATTTTCATTTCAAAATATTGAATGCAGTTAAGAGAAATAAGATATAGGTAAAATAAGAATACTACTTTGAGAATATTCCTTCCTTTTCCCTGTAATTCACATTCTCTAGCAGTCATCCTGCCATTCTGGCTTTTATAGGGAAGGAGAGAAGGATAGTGTGACTTTAGGGAAGTCCATCCCAGGGATAGCAAGGAAGTAAAAATCCTCCCGTTCCAGCCCTGGCAGATGCTGAGGAGGAGAAGGGTAAGGAGGGGAAGCAGGCATCTGAGACATGTGGGCCCTCCCCTCTACTTCATGGCGTGAGCCTCACCTGTGTCAGTATCGCAGAGGTGGCAGTGATGACAGTTTTCATTTAAGGAGCCTGCCTCGTTTATCCCTTGACTGTAATCACAGAATGCATCACTCCTTAGGAGGGTCCAAGAGACTGAGGCAAAGACGGCTGGAGTAAGAAATACTGAAGGCATCAGGAACTTAGCTCCAGAGCCGCTGAGTTGCACAACACCAGGGGGCGCCATTCACATGGAATACAATGGGTGTCATTTAATACAATAAATAACATCCCTTGGAGTTGTGGAACAAGGTGGCCCTTTTCGGCCCCTGAGATTGCCCTACGAGTACACTTATTAGAAAAATCTTACTTTAAAAAGTAATTTGAAGTAAACATTCGTGGTTCTGTGAAGCATGGATAGCGTGTAAATTCTAACCGTTCTTAGGGGCAGCATATACTAATGTTATTTGATGATGTTGGGAGCACTATACTTGGTCACCAATTACTTTGCCCAACACATTCTTCTATAGGAGGAAATATTTCAAGACGATAGCCTAAAATCAAATCATACCAGGTGAGGTAAGGCTGCTTGGGTTATGTTAAGGGTTTGTTTCTTCTCTCTATTCACAAACCTTGGGGGAAATTCAGGACTAGGCAGATAAAGAATTATGTCAGCTTATGTGTGGAATAAACCCGAGCATCTGCTTTGTGTTCCTTCCTACAGATGACGTCCCCTAATTGCATCAAGTTTGCTTCCATACATTCCATGTAAACCCACCATCCCTTACTCGGTTTCCCTCTCATCTTTCTTGTTCTTCGCTAACTTTTCTTGGTGGTTACCTTTTGCCGATGGGAGCTAACATCAATGAATAAACATTTTGAGATTTTTACTTTCTGAAACCATGGAAGACAGTACTTCAGAAGCCAGACATCCTATCAACTTCAGTGTGATGATGGTTCTGGGAGAAGAGTGAAAAAGAAAATTGTGGACCCCTTTTGATCTCTGTCAGTATCCAACAGGAGGGAAAAAGAGTGGTACCCACAAAATAATGTAAGGTCGGTTCAACTCTGTTCCCATGAAACAGATCTGTGAATTTTTGGTAGACTTAGTGGTTTTTTAGGATTTAAGATTCTATCCCTTCCTGTTGTAAGGGAATCCATGGCGCCACGTATCAGAGGAAAGCTTCCCCAGAGAGTCTTGACCTCCAGCAGACAAACTAAGATAACATCAACAGCATGCTGATTTTCTGTTGCCGCTGTAGCAAATTACCACAGGTTTGGTGCTTTAAACAATCTACGTGAGTCTCCCTGGGCTTAGATCAAGGCTTTGGCAGCTGGGCACTCATTTCTGGAGGCTCCGAGGGAGAGTCTGCTTCCTCTTCCAGCTTCCGCAGGCTGCTAGCATTCCTTGGCTCATGATCCTCTTCCTCCACCTGCAAACCGAGCAACGGTGGGTTGAGTCTTCAAACTGCATCACGCTGACCCTGCTGCTGCTGTCCCATCCCTCTTTCTGACCATGACTTCTCTGCCTCCCTCTTCCACTTTTTCTGTCTCCCATTCCCACTTTATAGGGACCCCCGTGATTACATTGGGTTCACATGGATAATCCCCCTGTTTTAAGACCATCTGATTAGTTGATCGTCTGATCAACTTTGTTACTTCCATGTGCAGCCTTAATCCTCCTTTGCCATGGAATGGGAAGTACTCACAGGTTCTGGGATTAGCACACGGACACCTTGGGGGGTCCACTATTCTGCCTACCACACAGAGGTTTGAATTCACCACTACCACCACTACCAGTTATCTTAAGAATGCTGGCTTTCTAACTTCATAAATGACAAGTGTTGACTGCTTGCAGCTGAGCAAGATGCAGTATGGGAAATGGAATAGCTTCAAAATGAGTTCTGGATAAATGGGCAACTGGATAAATTCTGTAAGACAGATATACTTGCTTTAAGTGATGTCTGATCACAAGTAGTTTCTCTGCTATTTAATCCTAAAAGCCTAATAAAGGAGCCTCTTTCTGTTCCAAGTATCTTTCAACAAGAAAGATTTCCTGGGGCCGACCCCATGGCCGACTGGTTGGGTTTGCGTGCGCCACTTGGGTGGCCCAGGGTTCGCCAGTTTGGATGCTGGGCACAGACCTACACACCGCTTATCAAGCCATGCTGTGGTGGCATCCCACATAGAAGAACTAGAATGACTTGAAACACGGATATACAACTATGTACTGGGACTTTGGGGAGGAAAAAAAGAGGAAGATTGGCAACACATGTTAGCTCAGGACCAATCTTCCTCACCAAAAAAAGCATTAAAAAAATGCAGCTTTAAAAAAAAAGATTTTTCTCTTTAGAGTCAAGGAGTAGAAGTAAAATATCAGTTGCAATGGCAAACAAATTGTTGACAGTTTTCCAAGCCTTCTTTTGGGGCGGAGTAGATGGAGTAGAATTGCGACTGCCAGAGTGAGGCTAGAGGGTGTGGTAATGGCTACACCAAAGTGCTCTATGGCGCCCGTCATTCCTTGTTGCCTGACTGACCTCACAGATGCTAAATGTCAGCCTCTCACTGCTGAGCAAAATACATTTGAAATTCGTAGCTCTCAAGCATAGCTGGACAAATAGCCAAAGGGCACATATGATTATGAAAACACTCGATTGTACATTCTTCATAGCCATTAACAGTTGAATACATCCTAGGCATTTAAAAATATCACACTGACTTTGCATATTTAAATTTTCATTGCAAGTATCCTAAAGAGAGGAAAGGGACAGGTTCATGAGCAACACGACAGCACATGTTTCGCTCCAGAGAATATGCATAATTCTAAAATCAGAGATGGGTTAAAAAAAAAAAACAACCTAATTTACAAATCCCAATTCTGCATAGTTCAAAGAAAAAATATCTTTATTTGGAAAGAATATCTTTATTTCATTATTTTACCACTTTCAAAACATTTTTAGAACACCTCTTTTGGAATTGCCTTTTGTTCCAGAAGTGTGTTCTTTGGAATTGCCTTAGTGATTTAGTGATAGAAAATATTTGTTTTTTGTGGATTGATGGAGTTTTACTTTTACTTGAGTTTAGGGGACAAAGGGCACTTATCAGATAGGGCCTCAAATTTCCTCATCAGTTTTGATGATTCACCAGCCCCAGCTTAAGGGCTCTTTCGTCACTTGTCAACTGGTTTAACACAAAATTGTCCAATCTCACTATTTGTTGAGTACCTACATCAGACAGTTCGTTTCAAGCTACAGAAATTAACTCTAAAACAACCAAACAAAAATTACTGAAGGGATCCTGGGTAGCTCACTGAATCAAAGGACTAGTTAACCAGATCTCGAGGATCTCCGCAGCGGAGACAGACAATTGAATCAATGTACTGCCATCAAAACAATTCAGTTCCAACCATTTTACGTTCTGTAACTTGACTCAAGCTTCTCATTCTCAGGAAAGAGGGTCCAAGTGGCCAAGCTTAGGTTACATGGCTGCATCTGGCGGGGGGGAGGTTGGTACATGAATAATTTATTATTGACAATGTCAATAGTAGGTGTGACCTCATGAAGGGCCAGGTACAGATACCGCCTGGATAAATCAAAGTTCACTTTCGTGTGTGTATGTGAGGAAGATTGGCCCTGAGCTAGCATCTGTGCCAGTCTTCCTCTATTTTATATGTGCAATGCTGCCACAGCATGGCTCGACTAACGGTGCTAGGTCTACAGCCAGGACCCGGACCTGCGAACCCCAAGTCGCCAAATCGGAGTGCGTGAACTTAACTACTATGCCACCAGGCAAGCCCCAAAGTTCACTTTTTAAAAGGATATAGAATTAAGTTAGCACAGTCAGCATACTCTGCAGAGAGATCAGCAATATTCTCCAAAGACAAAAAGAGGTGGAAACTTCTGGACCCAAATCCCCAACAGATACTGCCTGAGTTAGTGAGAGTCACATCAGACCATCTGAAAGCTCAGCGGCATCCCTCAGGCCCACTCTGACGTAGCAGAGGTTAAAGGTCTGAGATACAGGCTGCCTACTTATATGTCGGAGGCCACCAGACCTGAGCCAAATGCACCCCACATTAGAGTTATAGTCTGCACACTATGATTTCTAGGGTTCAATATATAGTACCTTTAGGCCTGGAAAAACTTTTCACCTATTGCTCTTAGCTATCCCAAGATAACATGGCTTGAGTCAAGAACATACTTGAATTCAAAGTTCTAGGAACAGAACAAAGGTCAGTTACTTATGTGTCCCAAGGAGTTGGGCAATAGCCCTTGGGCCAGCTAACGAGGCTCTCCTGAGCTGGGAACCTTGATTGACATCCCCATTGAGACCATATGGCTGGGGTATGGGAGGGGGCGGGGCAGTGGCGGTGGTGAGGAGACAGTTCTTCCAAGTTCCCGTTGCCTCAGGGATAATTCTCCAGAGGGATGTTTTAACTACAGAAAGGCAACAATGTGCTGGGCAGGCCAAAATAGACGTCCTGTAGAATGACCGCGGAACCCTGGGTTCTGCAAGATGTCACCAGGGGTTCCACAAGAGCCTGTGTTTGACAAACAACAAAACTTTTTTTGAACTTTGCACTGTACAATGCTACCACTCACAGAAATCAGTTGTCCTGCTAATTTCGTGAGAGGTCTCTTAGCCGTTTATGGCAGGGCGCAGCAGCACAGTGTTCATTTAACTGAGTGCAGTCTCAGTTTTTGACACTAGATGAGGCAGTCGTTGATAATTTGATAATTGATAAGTGCTATTGTGGGGGGCTGGTGAGGAGAGGGGAAGATGGGAGGCTGAAGACGACAGCCTCACCATCCTGAATGCCTCAACTCAGCCTCACCATCCTGAATCGCCTCAACTCCCCCATGCCATCAAGTGACGTGCCACCGACTGACAGCAGCAAATAAGCACTACCAGTTAGAACATTGGAGCGAAAGTTCTAAAAGAGGAATTTTTTAATGCACGGTGACTCAGCTGTCCACTCCTGCTGCTTTGCCTACGTAGAAACGTTGCAAAACGTGGACTGTATGGGGTAGAAGTGAACTGTCACTTTTTTTTTGCTTGTGATTCTCTTGTTTAGTTTTTTATTATGCCCTTCTGTTTTATGTTTGTGTTTTTTTTTTTTTTTTAAAGTCTAATCATCCAATGCGGCAATTTTTAAGGAAAATATATAGGATTGAAGAGGAAAATTTTGGGCCTACACCTATGGATGATCCTGATTAAGGCTAATTACAACCCTCTGAGTCATTTCACAGGAGTAATAAAGAGTACACAAAAAAGTAACAATGAAAATTACTTATCAGTGGGTTTTAGGTGGGCTGGTAATCCAGGCTGACCATTGTCGGTTGTCAAAAAACTTAAAAACGCAGCAGGGGCTCCAAAAAATTGGAAAAGAACTTAACTATAAACCACAGCTATTTGATAGTAAAGGTGCTGATTCTTTTACATGGCTATTGGAAACTCAAAACAAAGGGAAAAAAGCTTTTGTTTAAAAGAAAAGTTGCATTCAGTAGAAAAACTCAAGAAGCTATTTATTTAGTAGCCGAATTTATTATTCAGAAAAGAAAAAGTCACATAGTTGGTGAGACTCTCATAAGGCCAGCGTGTAAAATGCTAGGATAAGACACAGTATTCGAAATTGAGAAGATTCCTTTTTTTTTAATTGCAGTAACATTGGTTTATAGCATTATATAAATTTCGGGTGAACATCATTACATTTCGATTTCTGTGTAGATTACATCATGTTCACCACCCAAAGACTAATTACCATCCATCACCACACACATGTGCCTAATCACCCTTTTTGTCCTCCTCCCTCCCCCCTTCCCCCATGGTAACTACCACTCCAATCTCTGTTGCTATGTGTTTGTTGTCCTTGTTTTCATCTTCTACCTATGAGTGAGATGACACGGTATTTGACTTTCTCCCTGTGACTTATTTCACTCAGCATAATACCCTCAAGGTCCATCCATGTTGTCACATGGTGGGATTTCATCATTTCTTATGGCTGAGTAGTATTCCATCATGTATATATACCACATCTTCTTTATCCATTTGTCCCTTCTTGGGCACCTAGGTTGCTTCCAAGTCTTGGCTATTGTGAATAATGCTGCAATGAACATAAGGGTGCATGTATCTTCATGCATTTGTGTTTTCATGTTCTTTGGATAAATAACCCAGAAGTGGAATAGCTGGATCATATGGCAGTTCTATTCTTAATTTCTTGAGGAAGCTCCATACTGTTTTTCATAGTGGCTCCACCAGTCTGCACTCCCACCAGCTGTGTATGAGAGTTCCTTTCTCTCCACATCCTCTCCAACACTTGTTTCCTGTCTTGTTGATTATAGCCATTCTGATGGGAGTGAGGTGATATCTCATTGCAATTTTGATTTGCATTTCCCTGATAGTTAATGATGTTGAACATCCTTTCATGCGCCTTTTGGCCATCTGTATATCTCCTTTGGAGAAATATCTGTTCAGATCTTTTGCCCGTTTTTTAATCGAGTTGTTAGTTTTTTGTTGTTGAGATGTATGAGTTCTTTATATATTTTGGATATTAACCCCTTATCAGATATATGATTTGCAAATATGAGAAGATTACACTTTTTTTTTTGCTGAGGAAGAGTAGCCCTCAGATTACATCTGTGCCCACCTTCCTCTACTTTACATGTGGGACACCTGCCACAGCATGGCTTGATACGTGGTGAATAGGTTCACGCCCAGGATCTGAACTGGCAAACCCCGGGCCGCCAAAGCAGAGCACACAAACTTAACACTACACCACCAGCCAGCCCCAAGATCCCACTTTTAACAGTAGGATCAGTTGGTGTGGTGACGACATGTCACACGATGCTGAAGAGTTTTGTGTAAAGAACTGGAAAACAATACAGCTTCTCTATTCAGGTTGATGAGTCAACAGATTTCACCAATAAACATCACAGTGTAGCATGGGTAAGATTCGTAAATGAAGAAGAATCTGAAGAAAACTTTTTCCTGCTGCAAAGATCCAACGGAAACAAGGAAAGGCCAAGACACATTTAATAGTTCGTCTTCCTATCTGGAAACAAAAGTTTCCTCTTAGAAGGCACTGTGTTCACAGTCTATGCTGTTGGCATCCCATGAATGGATGGCTCCATAAGAAGTTTCACCTCTCGGGTCAAAAGAGAAACTCTGAGGGGCTGGCCCCGTGGCCGAGTGGTTAAGTTCATGCGCTCCGCTGCAGGTGGCCCAGTGTTTCGTTGGTTCGAGTCCTGGGTGTGGGCATGGCACTGCTCATCAAACCACGCTGAGGCGGCGTCCCACATGCCACAACTGGAAGGACCCACAACGAAGAATATACAACTATGTACCGGGGGGCTTTGGGGAGAAAAAGGAAAAAAATAAAATCTTTAAAAAAAAAAAAGAAACTCTGGACAATGTCACACGAGCTGCTCTCTTCACAGAGAGGTGCTGGAGTAAAAAAACTCATGGAGATAGAATGACAAAATTCTGAGTGATTTTACAAAAATGGTAAACTACATTTAAACAAAGCCATTTCACTTGAGTATGTTCTAAAAACTGTGAAAAGCTGTGAAAAACAAGGGCACATAAGTCTCCTGGTCCATAGAGACATCCGATGGCTTAGCGGAGGAAGAGTTCTCAACCCTCTCGGGTGTTTCAGCTGAAAGGTGACTTACAGGAGTGCTTTTGAGAAAACAGTAAGCCAGATTTTTCTGAGTGCTTTGAAGATAAAGAATGGCAGCAGAAAGTAGCCTATTTAGCAAACACTTCAGCACATGAACTAGTTGAACAAGTACGTACAATGCCCTGGAGAAAAGGTTTTGACTCCAACTCACATGATTCTTAGGCTTAAAAAGAAACTGGATTTTTGGAAAAATCACGTTGAAAAAGAAAATCTTGAAGTGTTTCCACTGCTGTTTGGCCATAAGAGTGAGGAAAGAGCTCAGGAAGCCTCAAGTCTTATTGAAAACCACCTGGAAGAATTGCAAAACAAAATGGAACAGGATTTTCCTTCCTTTCAACACCACTGAGCGGCTGGATGCGGGGCCCCGTCTGGATCTGCCGCTCAGTCTGAGTCCAGAGAAGAGAAAGAACTTTGTTAACTACAGTCCGAGAGTACATTCTGGATGAGATTCCTGACCGCATCCTAGACAAGTTCTGGATTTCTGCAAAAGAAGAGTATCCTGCTACTCACAGGCAGCAAGGAAAATTTTCCTGTCATACTCAACTTCGTACTTACACGAGCAAGTTGTTTCTCGTTTAACGAGCATCAAGAACAAGGACAGAAATGGTCTCATTTCAGTTGAAAATGAAATCTGTGGGTGCTCATTTCAAATTCGCTCCAGGATCGAGTATTTGTGCAGCCAAAAATAAGCACAGGTTTCTTTTAAAGAGGCAAATTTTACTCTTTATTTTTAGTTTTAAAAACAGTAATTGTTATGCACAGACAGGCCTGCAAAAGAGCTAAAGAAACCAATATGTGTCACCAATAATTTTGTAACTGCTGGGCTAAGACGTGAGTCTGCTCATTTCACTCAATAAGAAAGTGGTTTTTCAAAGTCTTATACAAAATTGTGTTTTAGAATCTATTTTTATTAACAGTACTTAGACATGGTTTTAATAGCTTTACTATTTAACATTGTCAACACATTTTCATGCTGTAAATAAGATTAATTAAAATCGATTTATAACCTTAATTTAAAGTCAATCTGCTGAGACTACATTTAAAAAATTACATTCCAATTTTGGCTTAAACCAGTTATTTATTTTATTATGTTTGCCTTATGAGTTTTAAAGATTTATGAAAAAGAATGATTTATCTCAAGAAAGGAAAGCTAAATTTAACCACTTAAAAAGAAAATTTGCCTAAAAAGTCATTTTTAGTTTTAAATAGGGGGAAAACTACCCTTGCATGTACCCATGTTATATACCACATACCATACCTTCTTACTCTCTTACATGGTAGAAATTTATAATAAAACTTCTAAGCCAATTTGGAAAAGGTTTAAAAATATTTGAAATTTAAAAGAAGGAAAAACTACTTTATTCTCCCTATGCTACCGATATCCTGTAACATCCCTAATATCCTTTGTGGGGAAACGGAAGCATACAGATAAACGACTAGAACCCAGGGTCCCAGGGGACAACACTGCCTGGCAAAGTTTAGGCTTAGCTGAAACGTCCAATGAGGGGATCCTCGAGCCACCAGGGGGCAGCATTAGGCACTGACTTCTTAGGGAATAAAAAAATAAGGAGAAGGCAGATAAACATCTTATTCAATGAATACACATTGGGCATCTTATGTGAGGAACACTTAGGGAGTTTTCATTTACTGGAGAATGGAATGGTGCTAACAGGTGTCAAAGCAAAGTAGCCTGCTTCCAATTTTGCCTATAGTTTAGCTCAATAAGATTCTCTCTTCCAAATACCCATGTCAGCCTTTCAACAAGCATTGTATTTCTCTCTTATTTTTACTTCTAGCTCCTCCTCCTGTTATTAGTCCCACTGTTGGATGGATGATAGTTCGGGTAAGGCTCTGGTCACTTCTAAGGAGAACAGAGAAATTTTCAGTACTGCCCACTCCTTGCTTAAAGTTATAGATATTGTGTCAGACTTTCCTCCTAACAACATTATCGTAAGAATTTATTTATTTTTTCTTCTGGGCCTGAATTATTTATCTGGTCCTTTACAGAAGAGTTGGCTGACCCTTGACAACTGTCATCATCTCTTCGTTGCACAAACTCAAATGCTTCCAGGCCAAGCATGATGTGGCTTCTGTCTGCTTCTTCACTCACCCTGGCCTCTTTTCTCTTCCTCATACACATCAAGTCCTTTCCCTTCTCAGGACTTGCTGCATCCTTTACCTGGACTGCCTCTAAAGGTTTATACTCATCTTTTAGTGTTATCTCAAATATCACTATGTAGAACGAGAATCTTCTATCCCTACTTATTCTCTATCACAAATTCACCCCTTTATTCCTTCAGAATGATTTCACTTATTTATCTTTTACTTAGTCCTTATCTGTTTCCTCACTAGAATGGAAGCTTCATGAGGCCAGGGACCTTACTATCTTGTTTATCAGTGACTGGCACATAGTAGGTACTCAATAATCTTTTCCTTTGTAGTAAAATACATATAACATAAAATCTACCATTTTCTATTTTTTTTGGTGAGGAAGATTGCCCTGAGCTAAGATCTGTGCCAATCTTCCTCTACTTTTTGTACTTTTTGTGGTGGGACGCCACCACAGCATGACTTGATGAGCAGTGTGTAGGTCTGCGCCTGGGATCTGAACCTGTGAACCCTAGGCCTCCAAAGCGGAGTACGCGCACTTCACCACTACACCACCAGGCCAGCCCTGAATCTTCCATTTTTCAAGTGTACAGTTCAGTGGCCTTAAGGACATTCACATTGTTGTGCAACCATCACTGCCGTCCATCTCCAGAACTTTGTCATCCCCATCCCTCCCACCCCCAGATGCTGGCAACCACCATTCTACTTTCTGTCTCTATGAATTTGATTACCCTGGGTGCCTCGTATAAGTGGAATCATACAATATGTGTCCTTTTGTAACTGGCTTATTTCACTCAGCATAATGTCTTCAAAGTTTATGCATGTTGTAGCATGTGTCAGACTGTCCTTGCTTTTCAAGGCCAAATAATATTCCTTTGTATGTACATATCACATTTTATCTCTCCACTTGTCCATCGATGAACACTGTAGGAATTTCTTAGTTAAAAGAGAAACTTATTCATAGTAAACATTCCCTGGGTCTCTTAAATTAGGCTTAACTGAGCTTTACTATTATAATCAATGTACAGTTAGTATACACTTAATTTTATATGTAAAATGCCCACAGGCAAAACCAAGAGAGTAATCAGCAATAATCTCCAGGGACTTTATCAAACAGCTGTTACAAAGCATTAGGTGGGCAGCTTTCTTCTTCTTTCAGTTTTTATTATGGAGTATATGAAACACACATTAGACAAAATAATATAATGAACTCCCACGTAATCACCACCCAGCTTAACAACTACCAACTGAATGCCAGTCATATTCCATCTATACCTTCATCCACGTCCCCACTTCCTACAGGATCGAGGAGCAAATCATTTGTCTATAGCTATTTCAAATGTCTCCCTAAAAGATGAGTAAACGGTTTTGATTTCTCAACATTTCATCAGGAAGATCTTTTCAGCTGAATTTGTTTATGGTGGTATCAGATCCATGTCTGTAACTTGGTCAGATAATTAGATGGAAAGCACTGCATTAACAAAGCAAATTTGAAATTGAATATTTAGAAAGGAATTATAAATGTCTGATTATTTCAAGAATGTAAAACCTGGAGGAAAATATTTGCCAACGTTTAGCCACAAACAAAAATAAAAATTGCTGAGCTACAAGGTGACCACTTCTTTGAGGACCGGCCCCCGGGCAGGACGCGGGAGACCAAGCCCCTGTTCTCCGCCGCAGTGAGGGGGAGAGTCGAGAGGAGCTCGTTTGAAAAGCAGATTCCAGGCCCCACTTCTGAAGACTTCTGAGTTAGCAGGTCTGTGCTGAGGCCCAGAAACACGCATCTCTAATAAGTGCTGAGGGTGATTCTGATGGACGGGCTCCAAGACCCCACTGTGGGAAACTCTGGCTAAACACTCTGTTTCTCACTTTAGCACTGATTTGCTCCATGGCTTTGCCAATCAACATTCGTGCCTTTTAGTCTTCCCTTCGGTGAAATTTTTCATGTCCTGACCAAATAATTATACCATAACCCAGCACTGCCCTCCTTTTAATTCTCTACTTTGAATGATAGACATTTCCCCCACAAGTTTACATGATCATATATTGCTCTATTGTCTCACTTCTGAGTATGATTGGTTTTCATGGGTTTGGGGAATTTTGATGACTTCATTGGTTGCCAAGAACAACAATCTCAGTAAATCAGGATGACATTGGCCTGAGCAATTTATGATACAGGCGTATTCAATACTACTGAGGATAAGAAAAAAGGTAAGAAGGTATTATCTGTTTTGGTAATATTCATAAGTTCTTTGGTATCAGACTGTGTTTGTTATAGCAGAATACAAACGCAATTTGTCTCAATTTAAAAACATCGCTGAAATCAGCAATGCTTTTTATTAATTAATAGCAATCTTCTTAGAAAATCATTTTATGCTAACTAATTAAAATTTCCATTTCACAGTGATGGAGCCAAAGCTAAAGAAAAAAGTAAAAGAACAAGTGGACTAAATACGAGGAAAATGTAACAAAGAAAAAAAAGAATAAAGTAAAGCTGAGTTTTAGTTATTTATCTAATCACGTTAACTGGCACTGGTATATTAGCATCAAGTAAAATTGGCACGCCTTTTCTCCTGTGAATCTCTCTTTTGTCAGTATAATTAACAGGCCCCATACACAAAACCTCAGAGGGTAGAGGCAAGTTTTTCCTCCCTACATAATTATTTGAGAACTTAATATACTAGGCATTTGCTCACACAGTTTTCTTTTAAGTAGGAAGGAATAGTGGTATAGTAGTAATAACTGCATGTATAATTTCTGCATCTATAAAACAAAGATGATATGACTGACTTAATATAAGTCTTGTGAGGGCTAAATAAGATGAAACACATACAATACTTAGCACAGAGTAGAGCCTTGGTCACATTTACTTCCTCAATTTTGATGCGTATCTCCGTTGTTAAAGTAAAGATTGCTGGGACGAGATAAGAGTTTAGGAAGAAGGATGGATAAAACGTGAATCTTGAGTTTTTCCCTCTGTCTCTAGGTGGGGCTGCCACAGAAACACATAACGTTCCCAGAGTGTTAGCTGGCAGTCAATGCAAAGGACTTTGCAACTGAAAGAGGAATTCGAGAAAAATCCAAGATCCCAAAGAGTATAAAATAAAAGCACAGATGTGAGGTAACCATGATTGTGGATATCGCTGAAGGATTCGGAAGGAGGAAGGAAGAGAGGAGGGGAAAGAGAGTGTCTGCCTGATTATCAATATGGAGCAAGAGCTTTTACCCAATAATTTTGCTATAATGGGCCCCTATTGATGAAATAATCTGAAATACATAAAAACAATTAAGCACATAAATGGTCATCTCAACTTTATAAAATGGAAAAACTAAACACACCTTGAATGACCAAAAATTGTAAAGTCATTAACTTACAGTATTTTTATATGATGGAATATTACTTAGCCATTATAAACAATACAAATGAGTATATACATTATCAGCTCAATTATGTAAAAAAAAAGTACACAGATGAAAAAAGATTGGAAGGAAATGTAAAACAGTATTAAAAGCACATAACTTTGGGTGGTGGGTTGTGAATGTGGAATTTCAACTTTCATCTTTTTAGTGCTGCCTATTTTGAAAATTTCTACCCTTAACCAATGTCATTTTTATAACGCTTCCTAAAAAAAACCCACCAGCACCATCACCACGACCACAAAAATTATTCAAAAACCAAATGCATGGAAAATACCTGTAGTGCAGGCATTCTTTGTTATTGGTTAAAAGAAGATCCACTCGCTTTAGGTTTCAGACAGATTTGCAGGTGGCAAGACGGAAATTTCTGTATGTAATTTAAAGAGCCTGAGATGTGTGTTTCCTCCAGTGTGGGAGGGTTTCCCTGACCCCACATGGAGAGGGCCTTCAAAAGAAAGTCGAGGCCCCTTCAATGATAGATTTAGTTCTGCTTGAGCCAAAAAGTCAACCAAAGCCTCAGATTTCTGTCTTAAAGCCTGGAAGAAAGAACGGTGGCTTAGACCTCGAGGGCTATAGTTACTAATACTCCACATTAGCATAAAAAGACCTCGATAGGACTTTCAGACACATTGGATTTGAACAGGACTCGGCCCATGTTTGACCATAAGAGATTTAAATCCGATAACTAACTCAGACGACTTCTCATTCCTTGGACCTGGCAGGAGTTTAAAACTGCTTCTTTCTACAAAAAAAGTAGGTGCTTTTATCCTTCAGAGACCACTACTAGGAGTGTATGACTGTATTTCCCATGACTCGATATATTTTCCTCTTGCTGACATTTCCACCACTAATAGGATTTTCTGGTTCACTCCACCGGGACTTTTTCTTTTTGGAGTCCCATTGCTTCCCTTGGTCAGGATTTTAAATAACTCCAGGCTCTGTGGCTCTCATCTGATTGGCAGGAAATATTCAAGCAACTTTAGGCAAGATGAATTCAAGAATGGCAGGCTGATTCCAGAGTGTCAACCACCCCTTCTTCATTCCTGCCTCCTCAGGAGCTAGCCAGCTCATCTTTTAGATTTTCTAGGTGAGTGTCAGCTAATGCACGGTGTGTCCTTAATTACAGGTGAACATATTAGACTTTCTGAGAGTTCTCACTGAAATCTCTCTCTCAGGGCCGGCCTGGTGGCTTAGTGGTTAAGTTCACACACTCTGTTTCAGCCACCCGGGGTTCACAGATTTGGATCCCAGGGGCAGACCTACACACTGCTCATCATCCCACGCTGTGGTGGCATCCCACATACAAAATGGAGGAAGATTGGCACAGATGTCAGCTCAGGGCCAAAATGCCTCAACGACAACAACAACAAAAATGAAGGAGAACTCTCTCTCTCTTGATGTTAAGCATTCCCCACCCTCTCTCTCTGGATGACTCCACGGCACAGCAATCTCTAAAGCAATCTTCAGATTACTTTCAGAAATCTTCTCTCTTAACCTTTTCATGTCCTTAATGTGGTGGAGAGGCTTAAGACTCATGCATCTATGCTGATATTTTTGCATGGTGCTCTGTCTAGAATAAGACATATAAAGACTTCTTCCCTCTGCTGAAGAGTCCCATTTAAACATTCTATTACACATATGCCTGTATATGCACAGAAAATCTCTGGAAAGACTGATAAGAAATTGGCTTTCTCTGGGAAGAGGAGCTGGGAGGCAGGGGTCAGGGGTGACAGACTGTACTTACTTTCACTGTAGACCTTTTTTTTACCGTTTGGATTTACTATGTGCATATATCTTTTAAAATATTCAAATAAATTAAAGTAAAAAATTTAGAAATAAAGAGAGGATATGAAATCCTGCATAAACAGATATTAATATTACATTCTTGTCAGGACAACTTATCATTGTAAAATTGTTCAGTCTCCCAAAATTAATCTATAAATTTAGTGCAATTCCAATAAAAATCCTAGCAAGATTTTTTACAGGAATTTGACAAATGAATGCTAAAATGTATGTGAATAAATAAACCTCCATAAACTAGATAATTTGATAAAAGAGATTCACCTATCAAATATTAAGACATGGTATCAAGCCAACAAAACTTTAAAGCAGTGTATTTTGGGTAGAGAACAGACAAAAAGACCAGAACAGAAGAAAGTCAAGATGCAGAGCCAGGAAGGGTACATGATGGAATGTACATGAAGGTTGAGTCACACAGAGATGGTGCAACAAATTATAGGGTAAGTGAAGGATTATTTAATGGAAAATGGAAAAATGGTTTGCTTCGTGAAAGAAAAAATAAAATTATGTCTCTACCATACACCATATACAAAAATAAATCCCAGTTGGATTACAAGTGTGAAGGATTTTTAAAAAACCTATGAAAAAGAGGAAAATGCCTTTAAAATTTCAGGATGGAACGATTTCTCAAACAAGAGCCTCAATTCACAAATGGATACGAATACACCAAAATTAAGTAGCTTTGTTCAAAGAAAGCAGAACGGCAATGTTAACACATAGGCAACAGACTGGGAAGAGATACTTACAATATTTGAAAGAAAGAAAGGGATAAATAGGTACAAAGAATTTGTGCAAATCAGTAAGAAAGAATAGGAGACCCTACAGGAAAATGGTCAAAGGCTACGAGTAGGAATTGTCATAAAGAGATTCTCAACCTCACTAGCAGTCAAATCCAAGTTGAAACAGTAATGAGATTTTTTTTTTTAAGATTATGATAGATTACAACCTTGTGAGATTTCAGTTGTACATTATTGTTAGTAATGTTGTGGGCACACCACTTCACCCTTTGTGCCCTCCCCCCACCCGCCCTTTTCCCTGGTAACCACCGATCAGTTCTCCATGTCTATGTTAACTTCCACCTATCAGTGGGGTCATATGGAGTTCGTCTTTCTCTGTCTGGCTTATTTCATTTAACATAATACCCTCCAGGTCCATCCATGTTGGGGCAAATGGAACAATTTGGTCCCTTTTTATGGCTGAGTAGTATTCCATTGTGTATATATACCATATCTTCTTTACCCAGTCGTCAGGTTCTGGGCATTTAGGTTGGTTCCACGTCTTGGCTATTGTAAATAATGCTGCGATGAACATAGGGGTGCATGGGATTCTTGGGATTGCTGATTTCAGATTCTTAGGGTAGGATATTTTTTTTTTAATCCAGTAAATTGGCCAAGATTAGGAAGTCGGATGGTACCAAGTGATGGTGAGGATGTAGGGAAGGAAGAACCCAAATGCATAACTCGTGGGACTGTTCATTGGTGTGGCCATTTTGGAGATCAATTTGGCAGTATTTAGTGAAAGAGAGAAAGTCCACGTGCTACTATCTAGTAATTCCATTCCTAGATAGACTCTAGAGAAAATTTTACACTGGTTCACAAGGAGATGGATATGTAAGCATTCGCTGGAGTGTTGTCTGTAGTGGCAACGTTGGAAGTAATTGCTACTATTCCATAATGGGGAATACACTTCTCATCAATTACAAAAATGCTAAATACATTGCAATAGTTAAGTAGTTATAAAAAAGCAAATAGGTGTCACTTTAAGAAAATGATACTTCTATAAAAGTCTAAATTTATACAACAAAGTAAAATGAGTATTTGTATTACTAAAATATGCTTTTAATTTATATCAGGATAATGGAAAGACTTTTATTAGAAGCCAAAATATCTGCCTCCACTATTCAGCAGCTATCTGACCTCAGGCTGGAATCTAGCAGAGATACTTAATCTCTTTAAATCTATTCCTTCATCTGTGAAATGCTGTCTACTTCAGTGAAGAATAAGCGTGAAAATATTCCATGAAATATAAAATGTTATAAACAAAAATCTAAGGACTTACTAAAATTATTCTTTTGATGTGAAATAGCAGGTCTCCTAATGGTGTTTTAAAATGGATTTATAAAAACTGAATTTACATGGAGCTACAACATCTGTCCTCTATATATAGACTAATCTGTTTCTGGGTCAATTACTTTCAAACAAGGTAGGAGGTAGAATATATATATTAGAAGATTCTGGAGAATTTAAAGACAGGAATGACAATTGACTATGAGGAGCCCCTATTGCCCTTTAGAATAAACTCATCACTCTCAGGAGGGAAATGTTCATAGTTTCAGGATGAGTGTTATTTATCACTGTACAAAGCACCTTGAGTTTGGAAAAATTTAAAATGTATTTTAAGTTGTTTTAATCAGCCAAAGGGAGGAATGGAGATCTAAGTTTGTAAATAAAAATATGATTCAATGGTCAAAGGGAAGGAGAGCCACCTCCAAACTCACCATGAACATGCTTACACTTTGTTCTTCTAGAGCTGTTGGTCACTTAGGGGTTAGTGGTCAATGGTATTGTTCAGACCTTAATGTCTTTACTGAATTTTTAAAAAATATGTTCTATCAATTTCTGAGAAAGAGGTGTTAAAATTACCAATTATGATTCTGGAATTGTCTATTTCTTCCCTTAACTCTGTCCATTTTTGCTTCATGTATTTTGAAGCTCTGTTATTAGGTGCATACACACTTATATTGCCTTTCTGATGTACTATTTTATCATTATCAAATATCCCTCTATAGCTCTGATAATTCTCTTTGTCTGGAAATCTACTTTATATGATATATAGTGACTTCAGCCTTCTTATGCTTATACTTTGTGTATATCTTTTTTTATCCATTTAATTTCAACCTCTCTGTGCTTTTATATTTAAATTACATCACTGGTAGACAGCACATAATTGAAACTTTTTAATGCATCTTGACAATTCTTACCTTTAATCGGAGTGTTTAGTTCATTTACATTTAATGTAACTATTCAAATGGATGGATTTAGGCCTATGATTTTATTGTTTTGTCTGTCTCATCTGTTTTTTTTTTTTTGGCACTCCTGTTATTCCTTCCTTATTTTCTTTGGGATTAATTGAATACTTATTTATTTACTTTTTAAATTTTTTTGAGGAAGATTAGCCCTGAGCTAACATCTGCTGCCAATCCTCCTCTTTTTGCTGAGGAAGACTGGCCCTGAGCTAACATCCGTGCCCATCTTCCTCTACTTTATATGTGGGATGCCTACCACAGCATGGTTTGCCAAGCAGTCCCATGTCCGCACCCGGGATCCAAACCAGTGAACCCTGAGCCTCCGAACCGGAATGTGGGAACTTAACCAATGCGCTACTGCACCGGCCCTAATTGAATAATTTTTAGAATTTCATTTTAATTGATTAATTTTAGCAAAACCTCTGAGGTTTGTTTTTAGTGGTTGCCCTAGGGATTACAATACGCATCCTTACCTTTTCAGTGTTTCGGTTTGTTTTTTTTTTTAAGATTTTATTTTTCCTTTTTTCTCCCAAATCCCCCTGGTATATAGTCGTGTATTTTTAGTTGTGGGTCCTTCTAGTTGTGGCATGTGGGATGCCACCTCAGCGTGGCTTGACGAGTGGTGCCATGTCTGAGCCCAGGATTCTAACTGGCAGAACCCTGGGCTGCCAGAGCAGAGCGCATGAACTTAACCACTTGGCCGTGGGGCCAGCCCCATTTTTCAGTGTTTGTAAAGTTAATATCGTACGACTTCACATAAAACACAAAAACCTTGCACCCCACCCATACCTTTAAGCTACAGTTGTCATATGTACCACATCTACATATATTATAAACCCCATTATATAATGCTGTATTTTTGCTTTAAAGCCATATATTTTAAAGAGATTATGAGGAAAAAAAGCACCTTTTATAAGTACTTTTCTGGTGCTCTTCATTCCTTCTTGAACATCCAAGTTCCCGTCCAGCATTATTTCCCTTCTATCTAAGGAACTTCACTTAACATTTTTTGCAGTACAGGTCTGCTGGTGACAAATTCTCTTAGTTTTCTTTTAAATGAAAACATCTTTACTTTGCCTTCATTCTTGAGGAATATTTTCATTTAATTTCATCTTGAAGGATATTTTTTCTTTTAGCACTTTAAAGATGTTATTTCACTTGATTCTGCTAAGTCAGTAGTATTTCAAATCTTTGTTCCCTTCCTATAACATTTTCTTTGGCTACTTTCAAAATTTCCTCTTTGCTTTTGATTTTCAGCCGTTCGACTGTACCTAGGTGCGATTCAACAAGCTTCTTGAATCTAGTAATTTATACTTTTCACCAAATTTGGGGAAATTTCAGCCATATTTCTTCAAAAATTTTTTATGCCCCATTCTCTTTTCCTTCTGGAACCCCACATGTTAGATTTTTTTTGTATTATCTTATAGGTCCCTGAGGTACTCTTCGTTATTTTATTTTACAGGCTTTTTCCTCTCTGAACAATTTCTGTTGATCTACCTTCAAATTCACAGACACTTTCTTCTAGTATTTCCACTCTGATCTTAAGGCTACCCAGTGAAAATTTTATTTCAGATGTTGTACTTTTCAGTTCCAGAATTACCTTTTGGTTCTTTTAAAATTTCTTTTCTCTTCTGAGATTTCCTATATTTTCATTCATTATGAGTAAATTTTCTTTAAAGTCCTTAAGCACAGTTATGACAGCTGCTTTAAAATCCTTGTCTCTAATTCCAACATCTGGCTCATCTTGGGGCTGGTCTCCCTTGATTGACTTTTGGGTCACATTTTCTCCACATGTGTAGTAACTTTAGCTACAATCCTGGACATCGTGAATGATCTACTTCAAGAGATGCTCAGTTCTGATATGCTTCTCTAAGGAGCAGCGATTTTTTGTTTCAGCAGGCAGTTAACTTAGCTAAACTCAAGCTCAGTGCAGTTCGCTTTATCTGGGCTTAGAGTCCACCCTGCATGTGTGTAGTTTAGGGGTTAGCTAGAGATCTGGGCAGTTTCTACACAGGCTTTAAGGCTCCCTCTCTGTGGTCTTCTCCTTTCTGGGATTTCTCCTCCACTTTCCATTGCTGTTTGTTTTAACTGCCTCCTCTTCACTCACCAGTGAGGGTAGGAATCCCACTCTACGGTTATGCGAATGGCCTAACGCGTGACCCTGGACAGATGAGAATGACAGCAGTTCACTAGTCACGTATACTCACAGCCTGGGGGAGGACACCAAACTCACACAGGGCTACACGGAGGTTCCACTTGGGAACAGAGTACACAACCAGGCACTGTGGGAGGCAGGTTCTGCAGTATCAAGAGCATGAGGTAGCCCCTGGTTCCTGCAGGAGGATGGGATTGGTTTGTTTGAATAATTCCACAGGCTTGCAGGGCACTGAAACCTGCTACTCAGGGATAAACAGGAAACGGTCCCCAAGACAAGGACGGTTGTTTGGCTAAGGGACCTTATCCATGGCAGCAGAGGAGGGAAGGGAACTTGGAGTTGGACCATTCAAGACCCTCCTGCTTTTACCAGATGTCAAGGCAGTACATGACATTAATTTTAGGCAGTGGATCATGCCATACTGGCTTCTCAGGTTGCTTTGCATAAACATGTGCACCTGGATTTATTGTTGGGGTCCTGAGTTTCAGTTGCCACGGCTGATTGCATAGCAGAATATGTGTTCATTAACAGCCCCTCTAAAAGTCTTGGACCCTGAGACTCATATTGGCTTACATGGGCAGAGAAATTTCATACCTGCTGTAGTTTGCTGCTAGAGAGAGAGGACGAGTCCTGTGTAGCTTAGACAGAGGACATTGGAGTCCTGTGCTGAACCTCTCTGGACTTCACCAATGCTTCTTTTTCCGTTTCTTTTGTTCTCTATCCTTTGCTGTAATAGATCTTACTTTTTTTTTCTTTTTCCTCTTCTCCCCAAAGCCCCCAGTACATAGTTGTATATTCTAGTTGCAGGTCCTTCTGGTTGTGCTATGTGGGACGCCACCTCAGCATGGCTTGATGAGCAGTGCTAGGTCCACGCCCAGGATCCAAACCAGCGAAACCCTGGGCCACCAAAGTGGAGCACGCGAACTTAACCACTCAGCCATGGGGCCAGCCCCTGCGGTAATAAATCTCAGCCATGTGCATAAACTGCTGTTGAGTCCTGGAGTCCTGGAGTCCTGGGATCACTAAAGGAAACAACCGCATATAAAGTGCTGAAGAAATTTAGAATCCACTTTGTTGATCTGAGTCTTGATAGGATCCACTGAAAAGAGAATAATCAACATATGTAAGTATCTGCTGTGTACTAATTTAAACTAAATGAAATCTTTGGTCCATGTCCAGGAGACATTTATAGTCTCTATAGGGAAAGAACACATGTAGAATGTTGGGAAAATGCTAACAGGTATAAGTATAAATGAAAGCAATTTAGCAATAAATGCAGAAGCAAGGCAGAATAAAAGATTAAAATTGGTAGGAGTCAATCAAAGTTTATGGAACATGGTGCGTGTATAAGAAGAAATATGGGACCACATTGTCAGATAACAGCTTTTGTTTTTTTCCCCCATACATACTTTAGCAGTATGTAAAAAATGTAAAATAAATATTTTTTTTTCTGGATTTTATCTGATGAGTTCTGAGTTCCACTCAAGTTTGACCAAATTATTTGTGTGGAATCAAAATTTGTACTAAATCAAAATGTGTGTATTTTATGTAACAATTTTTTATGAGCCCTATAGTTATTAATTTCAGCTATGAGTCAGTATTCTCATGTATTAGCATTCCAAAGACTCCAAACCAATTCCTGTTATAATCAATAAATCATATCTGGTAACTTCTTCAGCTATTTAGCTAAACTGCTTACTTCCAAAGATTAAGAATGAACTTAGAGAGTTTGGCTTCTGGTAATGGCCAGATAGTTCCTATCGGATCACCCTCTCATGAACAACTATAAATTCTAGATAAAATATTTAAAAAATACCAAAAGGTACTAGAGAGCAAGCAAACGAAGGCAAATTCTGGAGAGAAGCCAACACTTGGAAGAATGAAACAGCTCAATAAGAGTCTTCAGGGAAGGACTCCTTGGGTAGACATACGTCATAGGTCCCTTCTGAATTTGTAACTTTGAATTGTATGACTTTGTAGGTAGAAGTTATACATGGCATTAATGATACCAGCCCCGATATTAGTTCTCCTACATTAAACCCAGCACATATGGGGTTAAAACCAAAGTACTCACTCTCTGCTTACTCCCTGGCTTCCTGGCTCCAGGATCCACTATCTGCCATGGAGACAAACAGCCAAGGTCACCCACCTGCAGTATCCCTTATCATCCTCCTCCCCGTAAGCAGCCTCCCAAGGCCAAAATCTGGTGGGAAATCTTCGATCAGCAAGGCCACTGACTCCCCGTCCCACGCCGCCCCAAGCAGAAACATTGCCTGCAACCTTTAAGACCCCTTGCCTCCCATCTTTTGGGAAGACAAGAAGAGACAGAATGAATTTGAGGGCTCACTCTTGTCTCCTGGCTGACGTCACCCCAAATAAAAACCCTTTCCTTGCCATAAGCCTGGTGTTCCAGTTTTTATTTGGCCCCGCTTGTGTGGTGGATAAGGAACCTATGTTTGTAGCCGGTAACATTAACACATAACATCAACCTAAATATGAATTTTCAAACATCTGATTCATAAAAATGACAAAAATATTATTCCACCTTAACCTAAAGTACTCAAGTGAGATGCCACAAAAATTAAGAAAGCTCTTAACAAGTTGAGGGCTGTACTGAATGAGGAAAAGGCTACATACACCTTCTCCTAAACTGCTAAAAAACTTCACAAAAAATGCGTTTTTGAGCCAACACTGCTTAGATTAGTTCCTAAAGTGGGAAGTCTTCAAAAGCTTCAAATTTACCAATTGTGGTATTTCTTGGTTTGAATTTGGCACAATAATATATGTGTAATTAGGATGCCAGTATGTAAAGCACAGACATGACTAACAATAGTGGTAGAAAATTTCTCATAAAAGTGAAGTAAATCTAAATATTTAGTGTATCTACTTAAGTGCTCCTTTTCTCATAGGTAGGAGACATACGCATTTTGTTATTCTGGAAGATACAGAAAGCTTTTTTACTTTTTTTATATTAAAATAAACAAAGTTTAAATTTTTTTTTTACAGTAATACATGTACTGAACAAACATCCAATGTGCAAAATGATATTTGTGAAAACTACATCGCCCTCCACCTCTAAATCCCCAGGCCCTAAATCAGAGGCAACTGCTGTCAGTAGATACTGCAGGACTACTCTATCTGAACACAAAAAGTCAGGGGTATTCCAAAGATCACATCATGTCAGGAAGTCACTAGGCTCTTTTGAAATTATTTTTGAATCAACATGCCAGTTTTCAAAGATTAGGGTAGACAGGCTATTAGTCCAACTCTGTATTACAACCGCATTTTCTGTTACGCATAAAAGTAACACAAGTAGTTTCCACACATGTGATTTATGTATCATGGCCCCTAAATTTTAATTCTCATCATGTACCACCACCATTCACGGCTCAGATAATCAGACCTTTCTCTGATTCTTCTATTTTCCCCTAACAGAAAGCTTTTCAGCCTCTAATACTTTCCATACAAATTTTCCCCCATATCTTTTATACGTTTGGTTTTTTTTTCTCTCTAATTCTAGCACTTACTTAGCCAGATACCAGAAGAAAATATTTCTACTGTCATTTCAGGCATTTCTTCAGTCTTCTCCCTGAAGATGTCATTTTTTGTGACCAAAGGATATTATGCCAAAGTATCTGGAACGTACACCACAGTTAAGACAAGCAAGAGAAACTACACCAAGGCTGCAGTTAAGACAATGAGGAACATAGCCTGTGTTTTCTCAAGCAGAACAAAACAATTGAGGGCAGTCTAGAAAATGAAAGAAAATCAGATAAATTATTTGTATTAAACAACTATTTTCATTTTCAAAACTTGGGTCTCTTATTTTATAGAACCGGCACGTTACAATTACCTGTTGTAGCAAAATATGGTTGAAATACAATTTTCCAGAAACACACGTATTGCATAAAGCGAGATATACTGGTTTTCATATATAAAAGAGTCAGAGAACCTCAATTTATGGAAATAAATTAGATAAGCAATTTAAAAAAAATTGTTACTCTCAGAAGATAAATCAATATTCACCAAAATGCTGGATTAAATTAACCGTGCCAAGAGCAATTAATGTAACAATAGCTCCAGTAGGGCCTCATTAAATAATCAATTAGAGTCATTTAAAAGGAACAAAAGATTTAGCAAAAAGCTCCTGGCTGGGAGCAATAGCTTTTTATTTTGGGGGGGGGGGGGGGTTTGCTGAGGAAGATTCGCCCTGAGCTAACATCTGTTGCCAATCTTCCTCTATTTTGTATGTGGGTCGCTGCCACAGCATGGCAGGTGACAAATGGTGTAGGTCTGTGCCTGGGAACCAAACCTGGGCCACCGAAGTAGAGAATGCTGAACTTAACCACTAGGCCACTGGGCTGGCCTCCAGTAGCATTAGTTTTATTTTTAAAAGACCATGTGTACTTCAGCTAGAGCTGAAGGCATAAGGGATTCACCATTGAAAATAAATGTCTAAAGGATATGTGGCTTCTAGTACTTTTGGTTTTGTGATTATTTTGAATATTGTTGTTCAGGAAATTGTAATTTTCCTTAGGAGGTAATTTTGTTAAATTTGCTTTCAAGATTTCTCAGAAAAAGTAATTTATAATATCCCCAGATCTTAATTTTTTTCTCCTATGGGGACTTTTCTCCTTTCCAGTGATTAACAGCCAGAAAATAAGATGAACTAATATTTGATTTACTCTTAATTTTTTAGGCATACTTATTTCATGAATTGGTGTGTGATCCTGGGCAAGTTACTTAACTTCTCTGGGTCCCCATATTATCACTTGTAAAAAAAAGTTGGTCTAGAGGTGATCTATCATAGGGATCTTCAACCTGTTCTCCACCCCTGCAGACATGATGATCATGAAAAACTACCATCTGCAGCAGTGGCTCACCCAGCCACTCAGTGAGGCTGCCTGTTGCTTGCTCTCTCTTTGGGGAAATCATTGATCTAAGATTATTTTTAGCTATAAAAAGTCTATGAGTCTATAGTGATCAGGAGATTTAAAATAACCATCTGAAATTATGCAAACTTGATTTTCTTTTTCTTCATGTAACCTTTATTTTATTGAGCACCGTGCAAGGCTCTGATAGAACAGACGTGGTTCCCGAATAAAATCATCCTTTTGGGAGGTTCTTATTTTAAACCATACAATTTAACGAAAAGAGGAAGTCTACGCTATTGTGCTTTCAATACATTCCCTCCCTACCACTCTTCCTTGTCCATTTGATGAATTAATAGGAAAATCTTTACAACAAATTAAGAGCAGCATCTGACAGGCTTCACCCCAAACATTAATCTCAAGCTTTCAAAGAAGATGAGAGGTCAAAGTTTCAGTTTACACATGGTTTGGCTACTCTAAGATTCTAGGCTATGGTTGGGCTTATTGATTACCTGCAAAAACATCTGAGGGTAAGATAGCTCACTAACATAAAGGGGCATCTACAAAGACAGAAGGTGTTGGCATCTCTTTGATCACACTCATGGATCTAGCTATTACATTATTTGTATAGGTTGAACAATTTATATCTACAACATCAACTATTTAATTTTGGAGAAATTTTTAAGTTTCATCAGCAAAATTAGACCAGAATTTAATTTTGAACATATAGTATAAATCTCTCTTTCCTAAATTTTAAACCCTTTCCCTTGCTTTTAGGATACATAATTGCATAATTTAAACTCTTTCACTACTGTGACCTAGTTTCCCCTCTTGATGTTATAAACAGCTCGGGTAACTATGGTTACCATCTAGGGAAAACAGAATGTTTTTCTGGTCAGCAATATGCAAAGTATACCATATGTGTTATTTTTTTCTCTCTGGGATAACTAAAGTGGATAATATGTGTTTGCTTTTCTTCTTGGTTATGAGAATGATATTTTAGTATACTGAATTTTTTCTTGACATAGTCCCAGTCATTCACCATCCCTTCATTAAAATGTTTTAGGATCATCTTTTGAAGTTAGCAGCCAGTACTATAACGCATAGTAAGATTGATTGTACACACTAATTTTAAATCTGTGCTGTCTACACCATAAACTAAATGTCCAGGCTGACATTGCTCAGATTTCCAATATTCCATCTTGAGAATGCGGTATTTTCTTGACTTTGTCCTTTAGCCCTAGCCAAAGTGTTTCTTTAAAGCAAAAAACTAAAACAGAATTGTATCTTGGGGGTATACTCAGGTACTGAGAAGAGTTATCTCCAGTTTGTAGTGATTTCTAGATCTTTTTTTCAGTTCTATTTTCTGTTTTTCCTACAATTAATGTCTACTACTTATGCAATAAAGCAATGAAAAATGTTTTAAATTGAGTTCAGTGGAGATGCAGACAGTAGTGTTTTTTTTAGTTGCCTATTGTACTAATGAAGTGATTTAAAGTTTTAGGTTTTCTCAGTACAATTTAAAATGCTTCACTGGACCTTCTAGAACAAATTAAATTAATAAAAACTCCTAGATTTTTAAGGATTTATTTATTTGCATTAGGTACAATTATATTTCTACAGTGGGCTATCAACTGGCAACCTTTTAATACGAAGGTTTTATTTAAAGTGACTTTCTTGAATTTCCCTATGTTTTTAACAGAGCTTTCCGACCATCAAATATCTTCCTTATAAAAACATTGCTATCTGCTTCACTGAATTAAATAGGGAATTAACTGCCTCTTACTAAAAGACCTCACTAACCAAATGCAAAGTGTGGAACTTGTCTGGATCCTGTTGAAGAAACCAAGTGTAAAAAGATATTAATGAGACAATAGGGAAATTTGGAAATTTGAATTGTCTGGATATTAAATGACCGTAAGATAATTTTTTGATAGGATAACGGCATTGTGGACATATTTTTAAAAATTATCTAACTGTTCATATTTAATGTATTTACAGATAAAAGGATAATCTAGCACGGGTAAGGGAGTGTGGAGGGTTACAGATGAAATAATATTGCCCATAGAGTATTGATAAATGTTCAAGCTGGGTGAATGGTATATTGGGATTTATTGTACTATTACCTCCACTTTTGTGTGTGTTTGAAAATTTCCATAATAAAAAGCTTTAAAAAATATTAAAAAGTAGAAGAAAGGATTTCAAATTCAATTGGCCTGACTCAGAGCAGTAGCTGAATTCTCTCAGGAGCTATCTTTAGGAATCCTGCAGAACTATTTGTTACTTAGTTTTCAGTTCCCCGAGTTTGAAGTTGTTGCTCTCCCCTCTCACAGTAGAAATATGAGTACCGGATATCGGTTTAGAGGCATAAATATTTCCTCCCTGGGATTTTTAAAAAAATAACTGACTTAGAAATTAAAGGCAACCCCAGATACTTGTACTAATTTGGGGGTGTCAGTTACTTTTCTTTTTTACAGTCACTTTATAGTAGAAAATACACTGAAGAGCAAATAAGATGCCTTTTTTCTCTATTCAGAGGATTAAATATCACCAATTAACTCCTATGTTGCAGAGAATTGGGACTTTTACATATTGCATTTACCAGAATAAGGGGACCCAATTTGAGAAGGCCCCAAATTTCCAGTTAAGTGATTACTGAGAAGAAAAGGACATGATAAATAAGCAAGGTCAAGTGCTGAGTTTGGAGGGTCTGGCCCCATAGTGTAGTGACTAAGCTTGCTTTGGTGGCCAGGGTTCAGGGGTTTTGATCCTGGGCATGGACCTACACCACTCGTCAGCCATGCTGTGGCAGCAACCACAGCTAGAAAAAGAGCTGAGTTTGGAGAATATGGTGATTTTTTTTTTCCATGAAGGTACTCTCCCTACACGGTTTGCTTTCACAAGTACGGTAGGAATAAGCCTCTGATTAACTTTTATGAATTAATATAGCAAGAAAAGCATACGTCTGAAATAATTCACACTCACACACACATTACTATATTAGAGTGTTCTTTATCCGCTTAGACCAACACAAGCTGAAAACTCATTACTTGGATTTTTTTGCTTCCTTTCTGCCTGTGCAACACAATTATGAAAGGTGAAAACAATGCTAGAAAACATTTCCGATTGTACTCATCCTTCCCTCCTCTCTTCTTGCTCTGGGTTCCTGGAGAGAGTACTCTAGGTATTCTGCATCACTGCCTTTTCTCACTTCTAGTTTTAACTCCATATCATATCTGCCAGCAGGTCACTTCTAGGCTGAATCAAATCCATAGGTGCATTCAGCGTCTAACCTGAATCAATAAATAACAAGGCATCTTGCATTATTTTGGGCCTTCAATAAAGACAAGCTGACGCAAACCTATGAGTAAACAAAAATCGCAGGGTTCAGGTAAAAAGCAATAAAATCCAATTCTTAACATTGACTGTTTTTTGACAAGACCCGGATGCTTAATCTGAAAGATTTAAAAAGCAGCAACAATAAAATCCCTAGGCGGGTCTCAGAAATACAAGACACTGCACTGCCTGGCTTAACATTTAAGTGATCAAAACCTCAAAGTGTCACGGGATAATAACACACGACAATCTCCGAGTCCTGTGCAACACTGTTTTTTTGTTCCCAAAACATCGAATTTCCCAAAGTGCTTCGCTTTGGTTTGAAATTTACAATTTCCTCTAGATCAAGGTCTAGATTTCTCTTTGCGAGTCAATGGTCACTTACTATTAACAGCTGTTTCAAAAGTGCTCTAAATGGGTCCCCGTATAGGTGTACCACCGCTGCGAACAAACGGGATATAGGGAAATCCCAATTCATCGCCTAAACACCTTTTCTTTCCAACTCAGAGGTACTGCTCACAACAGGGTTTGCTTACATAGGCATTCCTTTAAAATTTTTCGTGTATTTGTTCTATTTACACCCATTTCTTTAAAAAAACACACGTTATTATAAACACTGAGAGTCCATCTGGAATTAAAATGAGCTGCTCTGCTTGACATTTCATTTAACCCTACAGAGAAGTTAAACCCTGACCGTCGATCACACAGGGGAGGCCGTGGGCCTGATTCCTGATGAGGTTTTGACTCCGATCCCCACGACCCCTTCTTCCCCCGGCCCCAGTGTTTTTGAGACTTAGGGCAGAAAGAGATGTAAAGCTGGTGGTAAGCCGCCCATAAGCCCTCGTCGACCTTTGAGGCTTACACGTTCTGACCCCCGGAAAAAAACATTTTTTTAAATGTCGTCTGTCGAACAAACACGTTTCCGGGGCGGAATGAATAAACTAAACCGGGGACTCCCGAAGGGCCGGAGGTGGACAGAACTCGCTCGGTCCTCGGGCGCCGGGCGACCTCCCGCTCCCGCGGAAGGGCGGAAGCGCGCTGACGCCAGGAGGGAGATTTAAAAGGCGGGCTGACTAATGGAGCAGAACAACGCAGGGAGCCCGCGGGAGCGCCGCCTACCTCCGCGATCGGCCCCCCCGGTGCTCCGGGAGCCCGAAGGCCGCGGCGGGAGGAGGGACGGAGCCCGAGGGCAGCGCCGCGGCGGCGGCGGGCGGCGGGCGGCGAGCGGCGGCGGGGCGGCGGGAACACGGCCGCCGCGCATGCCGGGAGCGCGCCCGCTGCACGCTGGGTGGCGTAGTTCCCGCAGGCCTCCCTCCTGGTGCTGGCGAAAGGCGGCTGCCTGCTGCTCCTTTTAAGGCTCGCGAGAGGCCGCGCCAGATCCACCTGATGGGGAAAAAGTCGGTAACACCGGGCCGAGGGAGCCGGGCCAAGCTCCCCCTCCCTGTGGGAAGGACGGAAGGGAGGAAGCAGCCACCTGCCCTCTCAAGACCCATTCAGTCATTGAGCAAAGAGGCGGGCTCGGCCATGCTTCCTCTTTAAGAGGGGGCGGGGCGCAGCCTGCCGTTTGGCCGCCCTCCGCACCCTCCCCGCGGGCCGAGAGTTGACAGACCAATCGCCCGGGTGGCGGAGGGAAGGCGGGAGAATGCGAACCCTTCGGTAGGGCGGTAGGGGCGGGCCCCCGGCCTTATTAGGAGTGCGTCCTGCGCAGGCGCAGAGGCGGCCGCAGGCGGAGGGGCGGGGGCAGTCCAGTGAGAGACTCCCCGACAGGCACCGAGGGTGATTGGGAGGAGAGGGACCAGCGAGGGGCTTGTCATGGGGATCCGAGCTGCGAGGAGGCACTGGTAGCATCTGGGGACTCCGAGGGGGACAGGAAGTGTCAGCGCCCGGGACCCCGGCGCCGGCTCCGCTGGGGGATCCCCGCTGCTCTAGCGCTGGGGAGGGAGGGGAGAAAGGAGGGAGCCCTGATCTCGCCCCGCCCCTGGGCTTGTTCCCGCGGGGGCGGGGAGTGAGGGCTTTTTGGGGGGGAGTGGAGATCGGGGGACTCGGCTGTGCCCTCTCGAGCGGCTGCCGGTGTCCCCGCGGCGCCGGGCTGCCGAGCAGAGGAGCCGCGGCGGCCGTGGCTGGTGCATGTGTGGCTGCTGGATGCGGAGGCGGCGGCGGCGGCGGCGGCGAGGAGCAGCAGCGGCGGCGGCAGGATGTTAGGGCAGCAGCAGCAGCAGCAGCAACTCTACTCGTCGGCCGCGCTCCTGACCGGGGAGCGGAGCCGGCTGCTCACCTGCTACGTGCAGGACTACCTCGAGTGTGTGGAGTCGCTGCCCCACGACATGCAGAGGAACGTGTCTGTGCTGCGGGAGCTGGACAACAAATATCAAGGTAGGGGGCCGCGGGGCTGCTCTGCGGGGCTCCGCCGCGCTCGGATCCGCCGGCCCCCGGGCCCGGCCGCCCGGCGCCTGCCCGGGGTGGTGTCCCTTTCCATTTCTCCCTTGACAGCCTCCCCGAGCGCACACAGTGGGTCTGGGGTGTGGGGACGGGGCGGAGGGACAGGAGCCCGGCTTCGCGGCCCTCCCTTCCCCTGCGGCGGTCGGCGAGGACTTCGGCGGGGTCTCCAGGGTGCGAGTGGGGGCCGCTCGCCAGCCCCCGCTGCAGACCCGGCGGCTGCAGCTGGGGCGAAGGGGAATCAGCCATTTTAAGCAGTATTTGTGCCGGCGCTCGCCTGCCTCGGGCCGTACACCCTCCTGCCCCGGCGAGGAGCGTGCAGCCGGGCGGGGGCCGGGGCAGTGAGCGGCCGGCGGGGCCGGGCTCTCCCCACCCCGCTTGGGCCCCCACCCCTGAGAGCAGATGCATTGGAACGTGCGGGGGGGAGGGGGCGAGAGGGCCGCGAAGGCGGACTCCGGGGAGGTCCCTCCCTCCGCGGCCGGCTCCCGGCTCGGCAGCAGGGAGTCCGTTCGCCTCTCCCGCCCCAGGCAAAGTTCCGGGCCGCAGCCTTTTCCCAACCCCGTCGGCCCACTGGTTCAAAGGGGAGGGGTCCCCGCGGGGAAAGGAAGAGGGGTGTGTGTGTGGCGGGGAGGGCCCCTGTCCCCGGGGGCGGGGCCTGGGGCGTGACGTAGCCGGGGGCGGGGCGCGGACGCGTGCGCTCCCGCCCGCCCGGAAAATGGCTGGTGGCAGGAAGGCTTGGGCGGAGCTGGCTGGTAGCGAGGGGCTCGGAGCTGTGCGGGACGTTAGTTGGTCCCCAGGCCAGTGAAGGGTGGGGTTTGGGACATGTTGTGATTTCTCGGCTCTCGCCCAACCACTCAATCACGACGAGGACACAGCTACGGGGACCGGCGCTGACCCTGGCCGCGCGTAGGTTCCGGCCCGTGCGTCACTTCCGGGCTCCGGGAGGAAGTGGGTGGTTGACTGGGCAACCGCCTGGCGTCCCTTAACCCCTGGGTCCCTCCTCAGCCAACTTTAAGTGATGAGGCAAAAACCACCCATTGTGGGCAGACCCGAGAAGCTAGGATAGGGAGTCGACGTTTCTTACAGAGAGTATCATTTATCCCCTCTTGGTGGACCTTTCGCCTGCTACTAGGAGGGGGGAAGTTTATGGGGGGAGACGTTTTGCGTTTAATAACCCTGAGTCAAGGAACAGACCTTGGACATAATGTGGAAACAGCCATACGGACTTGAAGATAACTTCTTGGACCCATTCTCTGTTTTTCTAGACACGTCGCTGATCTTATGATTTAGTCTCAAAGGAACCCCTTCTGGGGTGACATTTTCTGGCCTGTCGCATGTTAGGACATTTAAATAGCTCTGTGTTTTCGAACCTATAGTTCCTTTCTGCCTTCTGAACCCATTTGATTGATAGGACTGATGTCTCTTAGCGGGGAAGAGAATTAAGACTGATTACTTACCGTATGTCAGTTGGTGTGCCAGGTCCTGGACATTCTCATTTAATCCTCACAATAATGCTATGAAGTAAGAATTCATTTTACAGCTAAATTAAAATTTACAGTGAGTTTTAAGTAACTTGTCCGATTAATTAGGTGGGGAATATTTGACTTCACAGCCTGGCCAGTTCAGGTGCACATCTTGCTTTTTAAACTATTTTAACTTTTTTTTTTTAAGTGAAAGGTCTCCAAAGGTGTTTTATACAGACATGGAGTACATACATGAGTTGTAACCTTGAAATGATACATATTTATTTAAGAATTGTTTATTGAACATTTTTAGTTTTTCAAATAATAACTGAAGTTTGTAAAGCTTGCAGGCTTTCACATTTCCTTAAAGACACATGTTTGCCTTCACAGAAGTTAAGCTATTTTCTTTTATTTGAATTGGGAAGGACAATTTGTTCCAGGGAAATATTCCATCTCGACTGTCTAGAATTGTCATAAGCATCATGTCATGTCTGGTAACATGAGAAACTGTATTAGGCCTTAAAAAATTGACAGATTATAGTAAACTTCAGCTCCATTAAGATTGTGGTTAGTTTCAAGATTAATATAAAAACAACGATCTAGTTTTCACTCCATGCACATGTTTACTAAGCTTAACTTACACACTTTTGTTGTTTATTAGCTTTATATACTTGTGTGTTCTTGGTTCAGATTTCATGTTTCATATTTCTTTGTTGTTAAGAATTTTCTGTTTTTGGATCTAATGCTTAACTGCAATATTTACTGATATAAATTATATAGGTAGTCAAAGAAATCTTCCTCCTACCTGAGACACTTTCAGAAATTACTGAAGAACCTTAAAAGTAACCTTCAAAATTTTTAAAAATAGAGAAGTGAAGGAAACAATTTTACAATTGAATGAAGTATTTATTATGGGATATGGTTATTAGAGAACTTCAGATGTTTTTCCGATATTCTTGTTCATAATTTCATGAAGAAATAACCTTCGAACTAAAATTTAATAATTTCAAGTGCCTTCCACGCAGCTTAGCAGAAAGTGCTTTAGTGGTGGAACTGGACCTGCAGATCTGGCAGCGTCAGAAGTCGGGTTGTTTCCTCTTGAGCTTCATTTCTTCACATGTAGAAGTGATGGCTCCCTCCTGGGGCTGCTCTGGGGATTAAATGAGAAAATCTTTTTCACATAAAAGGGGCTAGTGTTAGTTTCCTTTCTTCTTTCACTACGTAATTAAGGTGTCTTAAAAATGTGAATTTTTATCTCTTGTATAGTATCAATGTGCTGGTATGATATAATTAGTTTATAACTCCTGAGTATTAGATACAGAATATTTGAACTAAGACTTATCTTTATTTTTTAACCGTCAAATTTTGTGTGTCTGAGGGGAAATATATACTTTCCTTATTTTTCCTGGAGGAAGATTAGGTTCTTAAGAAATCCACTTATCTAGCTAGCTAGATAAGTGCACATGGGCTGGATATGAACTTTGTTTAAAAATTTGCTCTGCAGGTGTGACTACCCTCAAATGTGGGTGGCACTTTGTCATGTATCCCAGGTTAAACAGTTGTTCATCAAGTGGGAGTACCTATAATTTCCAGGGAGGAGCTAAGACCTAAGAGTTGTGTTGAATACTTGCTTTGTGTTACCTGACTTGCAGACAGCCTCGATGTATGTATTTTACTTGTCTAACCTTTCTGTTCTTATCATTGGAGTAATAATATTGGAAGGTAAAACAGTGGTATGCTATGTGCGAGTAATATTGAAATATAAAACAGTGGTATGCCATGTGGTGTGATAAATTAGAGTTAATTTTTGTTTTTCCATCTTTGGTAAGACAGAACTCTTTCATTATATCTCGTAAGGATAAGAAATAGAACAGATTCGAATAGAAAACTAATCTTATGTCAATTTTTTGTGACATCTGGAACTGTATTTTCAGATTTTTGTGTATCTTTTAGTGACTCAGCCATTTTTAATTGATTTAATGTGTCTCACATGCTATACAATACCTAAATCAGCAGTTCGGAAAGCTTAGAACCAACTGCTGAGTTATCTACAACAGCAGAGTGATCCAGTGCTGACTTTACTGTAATTTTGTTAGTAGTCAGTTGATGCCAGAACCTGAACCTAGACCTACTCTGGAAATAGTTTGGTTTTCCAAATCCCCCAAGTGATAAAATAGAAGAACTATTAAAACTAATATTATGGGAAGCTCAGAATTACTTGTGTCAGCTTTGTTTAAGAATGTCCAGAGGCGTGATATGAAAGTGAAGGTGTAATGTCTCTCTGGAGTCACTGACTGAACTGTACATCCCGAAGACACACTTCAACAGTAATCTGTAGCCTAGTCCTGGAACCTCGTGAAGTTTGACAGCTGGAGTCCAGCATGTAAATTTTATGAGGTTCAGATGAAGTATAGGCAATGTGGCACTAGGTAAATTCTGAAGTGGAATGCACTGTTCTGCCCATGTAAAATCCTCTTGATTATTAATTAGCCACACATCTCTTATCCTTTTTAATATAGATGAATGAGTATTAGAGAATTTTGTGGGTTTTATTTATTTATTTGTAGATATTCTTTCATATTGGATGACGTGGTCTTTGTGTGGGCAACAATATATTTTAATGTCTACATACTATAGAGGAGTGTGGTTTTATAGTTTGAGTTTGTTCTAACTTTAGCAATTCTTTGGAAGATAACTAACTTGAAAACTGTTACATGTGCTAACGCACAATAATGTTGATTTTTCTTTTCCTTTTTTTAGAAACATTAAAGGAAATTGATGATGTCTATGAAAAATATAAGAAAGAAGATGATTCAAACCAGAAAAAACGCCTACAGCAGCATCTCCAGAGAGCATTAATCAATAGTCAAGAATTGGGAGATGAAAAAATTCAGATTGTCACACAAATGCTCGAATTGGTGGAAAATCGGGCAAGACAAATGGAATTACATTCACAGTGTTTTCAAGACCCTGCTGAAAGTGAACGAGGCTCAGATAAGGCAAAGATGGATTCCAGCCAACCAGAAAGATCTTCAAGAAGACCCCGCAGACAGCGAACCAGTGAAAGCCGTGATTTGTGTCACATGACGAATGGGATTGAAGACTGTGATGATCAGCCACCTAAAGAAAAGAAATCCAAGTCAGCCAAGAAAAAGAAACGCTCCAAGGCCAAGCAGGAGAGGGAAGCTTCCCCTGTTGAGTTTGCAATAGATCCCAATGAACCTACATACTGTCTGTGTAACCAAGTGTCTTATGGGGAGATGATCGGATGTGACAATGAACAGTGTCCCATCGAATGGTTTCACTTTTCCTGTGTTTCACTTACCTATAAACCAAAGGGGAAATGGTATTGCCCAAAGTGTAGGGGAGACAATGAGAAAACAATGGACAAAAGTACTGAAAAGACAAAAAAGGATAGAAGATCGAGGTAGTAAAGGCCATCCACATTTTAAAGGGTTATTTGTCTTTTATATAATTCTTTCAGAATTTACTTTCAGAAAATGTTTTAGGATAAATGCATAAGACTATGCAATAATTTTTAATCATTAGTATTAATGGTGTATTAAAAGTTGTTGTACTTTGTCTGTGACCTTTTCTGCACTGAATTACCAAATATTTTAAACCAGGTAGTCTTTAGATCACCTGATGAAAGGAGCAGGGAATAGGGAGAGGGTGGTGTGAACATTATAAAAACTTCACAAACCATGCCTATTTCAATTTCACTTAAAACTGCAATGCTATTTTTGGGTAAACACCAAAGTTCTGCCAGCATTTTAGTTCTACGTGCTAAAAAAAATATTTAGATATAGTTGGAGTTCTCTGTAAGCATTCAAATTCTCTTGGGTAATTTAAAATATGAACACTATACCATTTAGAGCTTCTTTCTCCCTAGCCCCATTTATACATACACTTGTTCATCTCTAGTCTTCCAAGAATTTCAGGAACTAGAGATAAGACTAATTTGGGATTCCATGTGGAATAATGTGCTCTTATTAGAGTATTTGCTGCTGTATTTTCCTTAGTAGCATTTTGATACACTGTCAGTAGCCCATTTGTAAATCCCTTGCTGCTGCTTCGTAGATAGATTGAATCTAGTGCTTAATAGGGGAGTTGTGTTTTGTTTCGTTTTAGCTGGGAGAAGTAAGAGTAGTTAGAATACCAAAAATGCCACCATTGGCTTATTTGGCAAAATTTGCGTTGTGTAGTATCATGGTTCAAGGTCGAGCAATTTAAAAATTGCATCTGATTTAATAATATTTTCCACATGACCCCCTCCTGGGATGCCTAGCCATGGGCCTGTCAGTGGGAGAGGGCATATACTAGTCTTTAAATATTGCCTTTATGTCAAGCAGTAGTTTAAATAGTTTTGCTAGTGGCTGTAGTTCATTTCTGTCCCAATCAGTGATTATATATTATTTTAACTAATAGTGTAATTACTTTCTTAACTTTCTGGTATTGGTGCTGTTTGATGTTTTCACGTTAAATGAACTAATTTCATTATAACAATGCAATTAATAATGTATTTGTAAATTGAATTTTCCAAGATTCTCATATTTTAAGGGTAAGCATCTTGATGGATATATGTCCATATATTCAGAGAATTTTTTGGTTTTGGGGGAGGGGGCAGCAGATTGACTAGTCCTTTAAATCTATATGTAACATACTTTTTATTCCTCATTTCTTCCTAATCTGATGATCTTGATTCTTTTTGATTAACATGTGAAAGATCCTGTCTGCTTGTTTGAAAAAAAAAAACTGTTGTTTTCTCTTCTAGCTCTCCTGTGTGACTTTCAGGCATGTCATTTCACCTCATCTGGGTGTCAGGTTATTCATCTGTAACATGAGATTGGCTTCATTATCTCTGAGGTTCTTTTGAAATCTGTAGTATTTGCACTATAGTGAGGATTTTAATAATCACATGACTTGTTTTTTCTCTTTCATCAATTTTGTCCTTCATTCTGAGGTATGAAGACAGTTTAAAGGTGAGCTTAGAGACAGGCAAATGCACAGTATTTGGTTAACTTCTGTCCTAAGGATATTTTGATTGATGACTGGAACCAGTTGGTTATACTACTTCTTGAGTGAGAAATATTAGACAGCATGATTAAGAATTTATTTTATTGTAACGTAGTTCAGTTGTAAAGAAATCCTTTTCTCTCTTGAGAATATAGCATTGTGTCTTAGTGATTACGTCCTTATTACCAGGATAGTTATTTACCGGACACCATTAAAAATAGGAATATGCAAAGCCCCAGAAACTTTCAGATGTGACTTATATAGAAGTCAACACTTTTTCGTACGTAAGTTTGCCTCAGCATATGGGGGAAAAATAAGCTTCCTAATAGAAGTACCCAAATTTGGATTAGGCTTGATAGGAAAACAAATGTGGAAAATCCTGGAAAATTTGCTCTTTAAGACCTAATGTTTGAAACAATTTTATTTTTTATGAATTTCTTTTTGTTTTCTATACCACATAGGAAATAGAAGTTTTAAGTTTGCATAACTCTGTGACGGGGATTTTTTTAAGTATTATGGATTTCATATACTCTATACCAATGGTTCCCAGATTTATCTCACATTGGAATTACCTCAAGAACTTCAAAAAATACAGATACCAGTGTCCTACCCCCAGCAATTATGATCTAATTCATTTGGAATACAGCTTAAGTATTAGAATTTTTAAAGATCCCAAGGCAATTCTAATATACAGAAAAGTTTTAGAACCACTGCCACGTTATGAAAATTTGAACCTGTTGAACATTGTGGGTGGGTTCTCTACATCCAGACCTGTGTGACTCTGAAGTGCACATAAGTGCTGATGCATACATGAGAGTTGGTCCCCGGCCCCCAGCTGTTCCCCCAACACCACTCGAAGACTCAGTACTTGAGTGGCTTCTTGTGTCGTAGGCGCTGTTCCAAGCAGCGGTGGTTTAAGAAGAAGAAAAAGCCCCTGCTCATGGACCATGCGTTCTTGTGGGAGAGTCAGATGTATACCATGTCAGGCACCTGTGTTAAATCCTAACAGGAAAGTAAAGCAGAGTAAGGAGATAGGAAATGCATGGAAAGGGAGGTGAGTTTGTTGATTATGGTCATTAAAGAAGGTCTTTCTAAGGAAATGATCTTTGAGCTGAGACCAGAAGGAAGTAAGGAAGTGAGGCAGGCGAAGATTTAGGGGAGGGTGGAGTAGAACAAGCTTGTCAATTTGACTAGAGCATTTGACACAATGTGGGAGGGGCTAGAAAATGTTGGCTCTTGGAAGCCATGATAGAAAATTTGGGAAGGGTTTATGTTCTTTAAAGATCACCCTGGATGCTGCGTGCCAATTTTATTGTAGGTAGCCTTGGTGAAAATAAGGAGATTTAGGGGACTCTTCCAGAAGTCTTTGCACCAAAAATGTTGGTGGCTTAGACTAGGGTGCTTAACAGTGGAAGTGGTGGCGAGTGATAGGAGTGTGTTTTAAAGATACTGCCAACAGGGGGACTTTGGCCCAGGAATTGGAAAGCAGAGATGACAAGGATGACTCAGATTTTTGGCTTGAGGGAAAGAATCAAGATTTCTGTTTGCACTTAGGTGTGAGATACCTGATAGATTTCTAGTGGGATCCAGCGTGGAGTTGGGGGACTGAAGTTGGGGGAGGAGTCAGGAGATGAACATTTGGGAGTTATCCTGTGAATGGAGTTTACAGTCATGTGATTGAAAGCACAAAAGTGAACAGATCAGTGCGTCTCAAATTTTAATGTGCATGTCTGTCACCTGATTGTGGTAAAATGCAGATTCTGACTCGGTAGATCTGGTGTGGGGCCTGAAATGCCACATTTCTAACAAGCTCCTCAGTGATGCTGATACTGCTGGTTCAGGGCCCCACGTTTTGAGGAGCAACCACGTAGACCCTGAAGAGGAAGGAGCGGGCCTTGTGGGACTTCAACATTTAAAAGAGGGGGGAGCCAGCAATGGAAACTTCCAACATCTCTCAGTGAAATAAGCCAGGAAAAATGTGGCACACCAAAAACAAAAGTGAAGAAAGTATCTCAAGAAGGGAGGGATCACTTATTCAACTGCTGTTCAAGTAGGATGAGGACTGTGAATTAACCCTTAGGTGGGAGGGGGGCCAGTGGTGGTAAATTTAACAGGCTGCAAGTTTTGAGGATGAAGGACTAACTGGAGTGGATTGGGAGCAGAAAGCAATTGAAGTAGAGTCAACAACCATGGACAACTCAAGTTCTGATATAAAGGGGACAAGAGATGGGATGCAGCTGATGGGGTAGGTGAGCTAAGAGGGGATTTTAACTTTTAAGGAGATAACATAGTGTGATTATGTGCTGATTGGAATATTCCATCAGAAGGGGACAAATGAATGCTGTGGGGAGGAGTGGATTACTGCAGGAATGAAATCTGAATAGGCACAAGAAGAGAGAGAGCTAGGACTCCTGAAGGGTTAGTCTCAAGTAGGCACAGGGACAGTTCCTGTTCATGTGTCAAAAGGGAAGGCAGTATTTTTCCTCATTCAAGCATTTATTGCATGCCAATTATTTACAAGGCACTGTTTTAGATACCGGAGGTAAAGCAGTGACCAAAACAAGACAAAAGTCTAACCTAGTGGAGCTTCGATTTTGGAGTGAATGGCTGTAAATGTGCATAGCTTGCTAAATTTGGTCTTGGGAAAATGAGATCATTCTCTTCTAATAGCTTCCTCTCTCCCAGTGAAGGGCTGAGACAGGGAAGGGATGCTGGCAATCTGTAGGAGTCAATGAGAGGTGTGTGTGAACTCTCCCTGTGGAGAGTGGGAAAGTGAATGGACTCGGAATGCCAGTCGGAACTGTGGGTCAGCTGGAGTCTTTGGTCCTAACTTCAAATGAACTACCAACTCTTCTGTCGCCTGGATGCAGGTGTGAAAAAAGAGGTGTACAAAATAACTTAAAATTTCAAAATCTCGCCACAGTAAGCTAGAAAAATTGCTGCTTTCCCATTCTTTTTATATACCCCGTAGGTGGCTTCCTCTGAGGGATCTGTCTTCGTTCCGCCACCTGAAATGGAGAGGAGCTGGTATTCAAGGGGCAGTTGGCATAAATAAGCTAGGCAGCCCTTCAACCCTTCTTGAATGAAATCCTTATAGTTTGATGTGGTTCAAAGTCTAATTTAGGGAAAGTAGAAGTTATCTTGGAATTACCTTTACTATGTTGGCTAAACTCTATACATCAATTGGGGAAACCAAAGCTCTCTAATCATACCCTAAATGTGAGGGCAGCACCCTGGACTGGGAGGCCAGAGATGTGGCCTTCTCCGGCATCTCAGCCAGGTCACCTGTCCTCCTTGGCCTGCTGTTCGTTCAGCTGTAAAACAAGTGATTTAAGATATGGTTATCCTAAAACTGTGGTTATTATTCATGTCCCTTCACATTAGAGGAAAGAGTTCTCCAGGTCACAGAGTTACTATTTGTGTAGTTTTTAAAATAACTTAATTTATATATGTGATTAACTCAACTTTGAAAGCAGGGTCTTCTAAACTTAAGACGCTGGAATGACATTGATGGATTTTCCCATTTCCAGATACCCTTCTAAATTTATATTTGCAAGTATTACTTATTCAATACTTTTCTTGAAAATGACTCACTTTTTTTAAAAAGGAAAATAGATGTCAATTTGTTTTTAAAGGGAAGCATATCACTTTGGTAAACGGAAAATTCATATCCTTTCTGTGAATAGATTACCTTAAAACATGAAAACAGAACAGTGTTATTAATTTCAAGCTATGTAGTATTGCCTGTGAAAACTGAGCCCACAGTCTACCTTCCCTTTATTAAAAGGTGTGATTAGTAAATAATATTGTGTAGGGGTAAAAAAAGCGAATTGAGTCTTTCTGCATGATGTAATCAAAAAGCTTTAAAGAGAATTTTGAGCACTACCTTGCCATCCTACTCTGGGAAACACTGTAAGCAACAGAAGGTTAAACACTGCAGTTTCTTGACGCAGTATAAAACAGAGATATTAACACGTCTTTATTTAAAGGCATTTGTGTAGCTACATACAGATGGAGTTTGCCTCTTAATAAAGGTTTCTGTAAACCTTCCAAGGTATTGACCAGCATTCTCTGGATCGGTCTTAGAGTAACTGACAATATCCTGACTCCACAGGAGTTTCTAGTCTTGTCTGTTTTCTAATCTCAGGATAAAAACCCAGCTACACCAAGGCCCCTCTTTGGGAGTTGGGAGATCCTGGGCAGCCTTGTCTATAGTCACTTTTGGGCCTAGCATTCCAGCCCTGAAAAAGTCCTTAGAATTTTCCTGATAACATCCTCAGTTCCCCACTTGCTAGTGGATTCTTGAGTTAGCAATCACCATTATTTAAAAAAGATTCCAATTTCCTTGTGAATTGGATAACACCAACATGTCCATGCCTGTCAAAGACACTGAAGGAATGAGACTTTTGGCATAGCAGTGTATTTTGGTATACTGGGTAGCTGTGCGCCTATAAGCACTAAAGTAGTCTTTCACATTTTAATTGTACTGGATAAAAATCGTCCTGCCTTTTTAAATATGTCCTGCGACCCTCCTTGGCATATTGGTAGGATGTAAATGAAGATTTGGTGACTTCATCCTTTGACTCAGCACCGCGTGTTGATACACAGCAATAGCCTTCAGTCCTGCCCCAGGATGGAGGACCATCACCTCTCTCCTTGCCTCAGGCTGGTTTTTAAAATAAATATGCTTTTAATGATTTTTGTTCTTCCCTGCTTCTAAAACTGTCTGCCTAGTGGCTTGTATCCCTCTTTTAATTTATTGGGTGTTGGAAAAGCATTTGGTCAAATTTGTGTGCAGCTTAAAAATAAATAGTTTCTAAGAGAGGATATAGTGCTTGAGCTTCAGTGTACAATTTTGGTGTTTTAAATACGTGCATTTGTTTTTCTCCCTTGTTCTTGACTGTGTTCAGATAGTAGCGTTTTGCTATATTCTTGCTTGGTACAGCAAGATCTAACTGCTTTGTTTGACCACCAGAGTCCTTAACTTATTTGTATAGTGCACTAATCAATCTTAGAAACTTCCCACAGAGAAACAAAGGTGTGAGGTCAACTGGCTGGTTTTCTCCCCAAGGCTTCAGGTCTTAGATTAGTAATATGGGATCATGGCCTCAATGGGAAGTAATGATTTTGGTACCGAGAGAAGAACTTGCTGTTATCCTTACCAAGGATGTAAATGGTAGCATATAGCAATTCCAAGCCTTTAAGACTGACGTTTTTTGCCCTTTTGTGCATTCCTGAGACATAATAACATCCCCTACATGTCAGAAACTTTCTTCTTTGATCTTTAGAGCACAGTGTGCTTCTTGGTTATAAACTTAGATTTGTCATCACTTTGAAAAAAGTAAATTCTCACAGATTAAGAAAAGTGACCATAAACTGTAGCAAAATAGTGACTGAGAAGTTATTCAATTTGGACTACAAAAAGTTTGTAGTAGCTTTGGCTTTGAATTATGGTGCTTGAGCATTGCATTGAATATTTTCTACCTCCACATCAGTTTCAAGTTACTTCGGGATAGTTCTGACTACATTTAAGGTGTAATTTAGTGGAACTGACAATCTAGAACTTTTCTATCTGCAAAGTGAAAAATAAAGAAACTTCCCATATCTAAGTAAGAGAAGGAAAAAAGAAGGATCTAAATTATTTTCTTTCTGTTTGTCTTTACTGTATTAGAATTCATCTTTAATTAGATTTCTCTTTCCACTAGTAGATTGAATGCTTAATTTTCTGGAACTGAGAGTTTAAGGAACTCTTTTTTAAAAAATCACTTTCATGTCATTTGAAGATCTGGAAAGAAGTACTTTATGTTTGAGAGAGTTTGCAGTACCTGCTTAAATACTTGAACAAGCGGTTAATCCGGTGAGTTCCAAAATAGTAAACTAATGTGTGTATATATATATTTACTTTTTACTGAGATTATGATAGTTTACAACCCTGTGAAATTTCAGTTGTACATTATTATTTGTGAGTCATATTGTAGGTGCACCACTTCACCCTTTGTGCCCACCCCCCACCCCCTTTCCCCTGGTATCCACTAATCTACTCTCTTTGTCCACGTGTTTAACTTCCACATATGAGTGGAGTCATCTAACGGTAAATTTTTATACTCCTTTACATGCAGGATTAAGGTAGACAATTTGCTGTTTTGGTGTTTTTTTTAATCAAAAACCTGAATCTTTGTTTTACTTGTTACGTTCCACTGAGGGCTATCCTTCCAAGGGGGCAAGGATGCGCATATTATGCTAGGAAATAGAATATTACTGTACACAATCCTTTGTAACCAATCCCCAGGCATAAACTGAGTGTCATGTGTTTCCTGGATGTATTTCCCATTTTAGACCTGCCTCACCCTGACTTTTGACATTAATATGACAATTCAAAGATAATTTAAGTACACTGAAAAAGTAATTTGCAAAAGCATAGCACACAGAACTAGAACATTCCTGTGGTAATTAGGCTACATCCTGTGTCTTGCGGTGAGCTGATGCTCCAAACCAGAGTTTCCCAAAGTGTTCCATGGATCCAGGGATGCTAATCTGCCCAAGAAAGCTGGGTACTTTGCATGAGGTATCTCGGAGATTCAGAGGGTCCATGTTAGAGGTTCTGAGAAATCTTGCCACATTTCCCCCTGCTGTACCTGTTCATATCCTGAGCAGGTAAGAGGACTTGCAAACTTCTTGAGAATACTGCCTTAAACTATACCGTGAAGGGATGGATCATCATATTCAGATATTTTTGGTAATCCTACTGTATGGGGAGCTACAGCCCAACTCCTCTCTGTTCTGTATCGTCAGAGCTCTTGAGACCATTGGGTCCATTGTTTAAAGGATCAGTCAGGGATGGGGACTCCTCCCTTCTTTCTGTTTGCTAGACAGTAATGCTTAATTGGACGGAAGAAGTGTATGTGTTTCAAGCCTTCCTAAATGAATCTGATGCAACAAATAATAATACTGTTCAAATAAGAATTGTCTGTCAAATATAATTGGGTTGTGTAGCCTATTAGCTCAACCTTGAAAATATTTTAACTTGTTCAGTTTCTTGGTTGGTAGCATTGGCCTAGATTTATTAGGTACATAGGGACTGTAACCTTCCTATTTGATCAGAGAAACTCTAGAAGAAACCATTGTTGATAATCTTGTACCATTTCTGGGAAAGCATGGACTACAAAGGGCAAGTAATAATGAGGATATAAATTCAAGCCACATTTTGGTATTACCATATGGGTCAAGTAGATGTGAGAACTGACCTCTGGGTAACAATCTGTGCTCTCAGCGGGCTCTGAAGTTTATTAGAATTTAATGTCACGGTACTCCTTTGGCTCTAGAACCTATAAAGATCAACTTAACTGTTTTCCTTGGAGATTTTCATTATTTCCAAGTAGTATAATTTGTTCCTATAAAATACTAAAAAGGCAGATTTGCTCAACCAATGTCTCAGTCAACAATGTCTATGAAAGGGTAGAGAAATACCTTCTGTAGATAGATCCAAAACCTGAATTGTGTATGAGGCACAAGGCCTCAGAGCAAAGGGGTGTCCAACCGTCCAAGAGTTACAGCTCCAGAGAGTCACTGACAGAGTTCCACATTTACCATCTCTGGCACACGCCAGGGAGCGAGCAGGAAGTCTTTCAGAATGTTTCCCTTGTAATCAGTTGAGGTCTTCAGGAAGATCAATAGCTATGGATAAGAGAATCAAATTGTTCCTAGAACCAGAAGGTTAAGTTAAAGCAGTATTTGCGGCGCTGATGTCTGCATACTGAGCAGTAACAGGCTCCCTCTTGGTCCCTACAGATTTGCTTGGTGAAGCTGTTTTAAGTTTAACGTTCATTCTGAAGAGAATAAGGTATCAAGTCCAAGTGAGGATGATGGGCAAAGGGGAAATTTCCCTTCTTTTTCATAATCATGCTCGTTTTACCAAAGAACAAAAAGGCAGAGCTCGCCACCTGCCACCACCTTCCTGGTGCCCACCGCAAGTTTTACAAACTGCTAGGGTGCCAAGTACTCTAAGGCAGTGAGGATGAAGCAGCTTTTCACTCCATTGCTTCAGTATGGTCTGGAACACCACGCTAGGTTGCAAAGCAACCCATGTAGTCGCCTCAAATTTTAAGTTCCTGGGGCACCATAGGGAACATTTGAAATACTGATACCCGGAAACCTCTTTTTCTCAAAGCACCATAAAATTCACTCCCAAATCTTTGTCATTTTTAATACAATTTCACTTATTTTTAATAAGTTATCAATTTTATAGTGTTTTAATCCATCATGAACTAATAATTGTAATACTCAATTAGAAGAAAGTTTTTAACTTAGAGACGTATACATATTTTTGTTGCAAAGAAGTATTATAATCAAATGACTCAAGAATAAAAATAAATCATTAGGATGGTATTTTGTGGGAGAAGCAGAATGGAAATATAATTTTGGGGGGGAAACAATGTTAAACTTTTATTTGTTGGCACTTTAAAAATGTGTGGTATGGTATTTCTATTCCATTGAGTACATTAATTAACACTCAATTAATGGTGTTTTTTTTAATCAAATAAAACCATTAATAATTTGGTTTTATTTTAAAATGCCAGTTCCTGTATAGATAATACGTCAGAAATTATATTCTTTGCACTCATATAAGTGTTATGATGAAAGATTTTAGAGGTCAACTTATATGTGTGAGAGGATACACAGCTTTTCAAAAAACTTTCATAGATGTGAGAGCAACAACACTAGAAATCATTGACAGAAATAATCTGTTCACTACTCTGGCCTTGACCCTCTCACCTCAAATGGTTTATCCCACCTCAGCCACCCACTTCCATGGTGTCACCTTAGACTTTGCGACTACTAAAGTCTTTACCTGTTACCAAAAAACAAAATCTCAGTTTCCAGCACCCCGTCCTCTGGCCACCACCTCCTGTCGTTCTAGCCCACTCCCTTGTCTACTCGACCTGAGCGATTTTCCAGCACCAGCAGGACCTCCAAAATATTCCAACCAAACGCTCCCACCCTTTCTCCTCCTCAGCTTGGCCGTTTCCTCTTTACCTGACTCAGATTCCTGCTAATCATCGCTTGCATGCATTCTCAATTCCCCAGATTCTTTATCTCCCTCAATGTTGTTTAAATCCAACCCAGCCCACTTGGCTTCTGCAGCCAGGTGGCTAGAAAGAAGCTAGATTAACACACACCTGTGCTGACTGCTGGTGCCTTCCATTCATGGCAAAGCTCAAGCCGGCACGTACAGTCGCCTGACAATCCTCCTACATTTTCTTAGTCAGTTTATTTTCACTCTCAAACCCCTATTCTGCTTGTTCTTTCTTCAAACCTCCAGTACCCCCTCTTCCTCCTCACTCCCAAAGTGGTTAACTCACTTCATATGTCACTAAAAACAACAACAAAGTTAATCAGAGCTCTCCGCCTGCTATTTCTACCAGAACTATTGGCCTGCCTGCCTTCCATCTCCTTATGATGGGTGACTGTCTGGTCTTAAGGCCAACTCGTCTACTTGTGCAGGGGAACTTTGTTCCTGCAATTATTCCCTCTGTCTCAATTATCCATATTTCCCCTTCCAGCGGACTTTTCTGTTGGCATGTAATGTTGTTCTATTTCCAATCTTAAAAACAAGAAGGAAACAACAATGACAACAAACAGCCCCACATCCCCTGCCAACTAATGTCCCATTTTCTTTGCTCACCTTGGCAGAGAAACTCCTCAAAAGGGTTGTCTATTCTTGTCTCACTTTCTTTCTTCCATTCTTTTCAGAATGGCTTTGTCTCCAGCATTCCAAAGAAACTGGCTTCACATGATCAAATTCAATGGTCAGTTGTCTGTCGTTATGTTTTCCTGCCAGCATTTGACACAAATGATGACTCTTTCTTAAAACACTTTTTTCCCGTTGGCCTCCAGGGTACAAAGTACACTTGCTCGGAGGTCTCCTCCAGCCTCACGGATTGTTCCTTCTCATTCTGCTTTTCTGGCTGCTCCTTCCTCCTAGGAGGAAAAACTAGAGAGTCCCAGGCAAAGGCTTCAGAAGCCTTTTCCATCGACACTCACTCCCTAGATAGTCTCATTCTGTCTGGTGGCTTTAAAAGCCTTTTACACTCTGATGACTTCCAAATGCCTATCAGCAGCCCAGCCCTCATCTCCAGACTTACGCACCCAGCTGCCCTCTCAACGTTTCCCTGTTTGTCCAACGGGCATCTCCAACTTGTGTCAGCTCCTGATTTTTAGACTCCCTCCCAGCCACGCACCTGCTCCAGTCTTCCTCTTCCTCTTCTCTGTAAAGGGCAAGTCCATCTTTTAGTTGCTCAGGCCAAAAATCCTGGCGTCGTCTTTGATTCCTTTTGTTCTCTTGTACTCCAAAACAAATTTGTCTGCAAATTCTGTCATTTTGGCCTTCAAAATGTATTCGGCAGCTTGCCACTCCCTCACTCCTTGCCTCACCTGGACCATTGTCAACCACACTGCCAGAAGGATCATAATAGCCCCCTAATCAATCTTCCCGTTTCCACTTTTACCCTTGTGTTTATTTTCTACAAAGCAGCTAAAGAGATTCGGTCAAATCAGTCCTTCAATGATTTCCTATCTTAGAGTAAAATCCAAAATCCTTACAGTGGCCTAAAAGGCCCCACTAATTCTGGCTCCCAGCTCTGACTTCTAGCACTTTTGTTTTGTTGATGTTGTTCTGGCTGCCTTGGCCACCCTGCTGTGCCGTGAGCACATCAGTCACCCTCCAGACACAGGCCTCTGCCCCTGCTCTTCCCTCTGCCTGCCATGGTCAGTCTGCTCTCAGGTTTCCATTTCACCTGCTCCCTCTATCACGTAGCTACTCCTCAAATACCTATTTCATGCTCCAGAATTCCCTGAGTTCCTCTGAGCCATCGAAGCTCTTATCCAATACCATCTAGGTTAGGAAGAAAATCATACTCTGTGAAACTCTAACAAGGATCATTATCTGAATGTAACCTTCTCAGAGAATTCTAATATTGTTAGTCCTGCTCATGTGATATAAATCCAAACAAATCTTGCATTTGTGCAAATTTGAGACAGTAAAACAAGACAATTCAAATGGAAAAGAAAGAACACCAATGAAAGGAGAAAATGTTGCAATGACTTGTCGTCCCCCTTTACCCTTAATTTTTCTTCATAGCGTACGGTTGTTTGACTGTCTCCTCCCACTAAAATGTGAGCTCCGTGGCGGCAGGAACTATGTCCGCTTGGGTCAAAGCTGTATTTTCAGTGTCTAGAACAGTGCTGACACACACTACATCCTTAATAAATATTTTCTGAACGAATGTCATGAAACTTTTGTTAATCTAGTCCAGTGTCTTTGGTCTTTAGACAAACCATCCCTTCTCAGGAGGCTGTTTTCTTAGAATGAAGGTGTTGAGTGGACTGAGTGCCTGTACATATTACTGTGTGATACCTAATGATTCTGGTAGGGCATTATGGGAACATTTGTGATGGCATTCTTTCTCTAAGTTTAAAAACTGATGCATTTAGCTCATATTTTGGGAGAAAACACATTTGGGAGAAAGATACAAGAATGCTTTTGGTTCCAAAGCAAGAAGTCAAATTTAATGTCGAGTAGAGGAAACAGGAAATTAATTTTAATAATGCTTAATTTTTCAAACAATAGTACATAACACAAACCTGCTATAGAGGTATTAAAGGGACAGTTACCATCACAAAATACTAATGGTCTGTTGAGCAGTTTGGTCTGAACAAAGAAAGAAAGTTTTACTCTGAAGTTTTACTTGAACCTCCTACAACCTCAGGAACAAATCTATCAGGCTCTGTAATGACCAAGCCACACACATAGGGCTTGCTACTTATCCACCGGGAAAGATGAAGGGTCAGCGTATTACTCTTGATTTCCTGTGTCAAAATGTAAAGAACCATCCTCTGCTCTCCAGACATCAAAATTGTATTACTTTAATCAGGGAGGATCTTTCCCAGGGGCCGTCTCTGTGTACAAATGCTTTCTTTTCTAGAGTATTCTTCTCCGCCTAAAGAAGCTGAAGACAGAACAGCAAACGTGCAAGGTCACAGGTAGGTTAGAAGAAATGTTCCAAAATGCCACATCCCAGGAAGATACCGACGAGCCACAGTCTTGTATGATTTGGGGAAAGGGAAGTGTGAGAACAGCAAATACCTGACAAGTGCTGCAGTCAGGCACCTGCGCCAGAGAGAGCTGTTTCCTGGCATTCTCTGCTGCTGACCTTCAGTGACCTCAAGAAGTCTTCTCAACACACAATTTTCAGGGGTCACCATCAGCTGGTCGGCGTTAGCACGGAAGATCAAACTCACTCGCTATGGAACTTCAAAACTTCTTCACAGACAGGCATTCTGCTTTCTGATTGTAATTCTATGCAGATAGTTTTGCAAAAGATTGAAATTTATTATTGGTCAGCTGATCACTGACTGGGTTAAAAAAAGGGTCCACAGTGAGAACGTGCGTTTCTGTTTGCTGGATTCCAAAGCTGGTTTTCCCCCTTCCTTAGTATGCAGTGAAGTACCTTGGAATTTTCAGGCTACATTGAGTTGGGAAAGCAGAGACCAATGCTTCTAAATTGGATCTATGTTAAGCATATAACAAGTGTGTCATCAACAAATTGCAAAGGGAGGGATGTGCACGGCTTACCTCTAATCGTTCCGCCCTCATTAAGAGTTGGAACTCTAAAATCTTGGTGGTGGTGGTGGTAGGCATTTTAAATAAGTTGGCATCTTTTCTACTTCCTTTTAAAATACTTCACGTTCTCCTTGATTTTTGTTGTACTTGACAGTGTCGTCGTTTCTCTAAACTGTCTGATTTTGCCTTCATTGAGGCCACACTCCATTTACTTTTTACTTCTCAGATCTCTTATTTGCATTAGTCCTTCTTTTTCCATCTCCTTAACTGGGAGTGTCGCCCAATGCTCAGCCTGGGCCTTCTGTTAACTCGCCTCACTCTCTTCTGAGATCTGAATCCTTACGGCTTCAACCATCACCTCGCAAACCTACATCACCGGTCCTTAGCCTGACACCCAAGCTTTCTCAGCCCAACTTGCATTCCTCTTGGATGGCCCAGTATCAGGTCACATCAGTGCATCTTCTCTTGGACTGGCCCAACTCCCTGCCAAGTTCCATGTCAGTCAAACTCACCCTACATGATTTTCATCCACTTACCCTCCACAACAGAGGCCTTGCTGCTAATACCATCAGAGCTAGAAAAGAAAAAAAAAATCTTGTGAGCTTGAAGTTCTAGAAAGGCAATGGATTCTTTACTAAAAGAAGGGAGGAACTATGGATGATAGAGAAGACAGTCTCTTCAATGAGTTCTAAAATAGAGCTGCATGCCTCTGTGCTAATTACCTCATCCCAAACAAATATATATTACATTTTATAATATAATATAGTTAATATATATATTCTTCTCCTTCTTTTTAAAGTATTGGTCCTACTTTTCTACTTGAATATTCTCTTTGTTACATGACCTAAAATTTCAATAAATTTGGGATTCGTTTGAATTAATATCACATGATTAGAACAGCTTAATATTCTAACCTAGATGGATATGGAAATAAGAGTTTGATTGGGCCAGAGGAACTTGGGGCATAGTATATAGATCTTTCAGGATAGCTATGTGATTGTGGCAGAGCCTGAGACCAGCCTGGAAAGAAAGATGTTGGGATGTGAGAAATGGTTGAAAAATAGGTGGGAGTTTGGGAAAAGGAACTGGGCGTGTGTGGTTCAGCTCCTTCTAGATTCTCACGTTCGTTCCATCTGCCAGCAGGGAGGGTGCCTTCTCATCTCCCCTCCGCCACACGATAGGGACCTGACCTTGTGGCACAGCTGGGACTGGGTAGGTCATGAGTCTAATCCAATTAGCAAGATCACTTAGTTACAGTTACGGAATCATGCTCTCCATCAGCTTATGAGTAATAAAACTGGCATTCGGTCTGCATTCGCCTGTCTCCTGCTTCTTATTTCTCTATCAGTTCAAGCTTGCGTGGGAAAACAAAGGTGTTATTTATTCACCTCCCAAAACTTCCACACTTAGTTAATAATTAGTCCTCAGTAAATAGTTGTGGAGTCATTAAAGAACTTTTCCATTGTACAAATTCTCCTCATCTTACCTCACTTGGCTCGGTCCAGTAGAGGATCCATTTGAATTGTAACCTCAAAAGCCAGGTGAGAAGCTGTAGCCTGGTATAGTATCACTGGCAGAGAGAAAAAGCCAGTTGGCTTGTCTGCCAGATTTCTTGCACATTTCCCTGTCCCAGAAATCAGGAAGTCTAGCAAAGGCAAGGTAAAGTTAGGAATCATCTTTCCCTAAGGACCACACCACTCTTGTCCTCGTCCAGTGCACGTATTTTACCTCATCCAACAGGAAGTGACTCTGGAGAACTTCTACCCTTTCAGGAACCACCTTTCAGAACTCGATTTCATTTTGGGTAAGATATTCCTAATCTTCCCATCTCTTCCAAGGAACGGTTATTAGAAATTTTCCATTTTCTGTTTCAGCTCACTTTCTAGTTGTCTTTTTCTTCAGTTTTCCTATCCCAAGGAGTCCAAAAAGCTGAAACAATACAGGGGATAAAGGAGAGTGACTTAAAGAGGCCCATCACGGCTCCGTGGCTGAGTGGATAAGTTCGCGCACTCCGCTGTGGCGGCCCAGGGTTCGGATCCTGGGCACGGACATGGCACCGCTCGTCAGGCCACGTTGAGACGGCGTCCCACATCCCACAACTAGAAGGACATGCAACTAAGACATACAACTGTGAACAGGGGGGGTTTGGGGAGATAAAGCAGAAAAAAAAAAAAAAGATTGGCAACAGTTGTTAGCCCAGGTGCCAATCTTTAAAAAATAAATAAATAAAAAAAATAAAGAGGCCCATCTACTCCAAGTGGCCCATCCACACAAGCCTGGAGTTGCCAACCAGGCCTGTAGAGAGTCGCAGGTATTGACATAGTAAGCTAACTTCACGTCTCTCCTGCTCACCCAGGAGTAGGAAGGATGACTCTAAGACCTTTAGCTCAGAAATGCTATCAACTGTATGAAGCCACACTTGAGGACCCTCAATATAAAGAACAGACTTGATGTGGATCTGCACTTAGTGATGGAGGATGGTAATTTTATCCTGGTCCTCACTTTTGAGCAGTGCTGTATTTCCTATATCATTCTTACTTTTGTTTTCTTCCTAAATTTGGAGTAATCAACTCACTGCCACCTTCCAATAACAGATGACAGTTCTGCTTTCTGGATTTTCAGTTCCCAAGGGATTTAAAAGTGTCCAGAAGGAATTTTGGGGTCACCACATGGTCTTCACAGAAATATTGACAGGGAGAGCCACTGCTCAGGGATCATTAAATATGTCAGTTTGAAAGGGTTTGGAATGTTTACCCACCTGATAAAGAAGATCTCCTGTAAGAACAGGATATTTACCCGGTGCCAAAGTATCACCTCACATTATTGACTAACTTTAAAAAGAAACATACAAGGTCGGTGGAATGGTCTGGCTCTCAGCAACTTAACTGAACCAATCATTACTAATAGATATTTCACTAAGTACTTTGTGACATGATGTAGTCTGAAATACCCAACATCAACTATGAATATTTTTGTCAAAACGTTGAGCCGTAATCAAATCAAATATCTCTACATCTAACATCTAGAGGGGCTAGAACAAGTTCAATTACAACATAAGGAGACAATCAGAAGAATCCAGAATTTGAGAGAACTGACACAGACATCTCAAAAAGTCAATGTTTTAGGGAAAAAAGGTTGGGGGGGGAGGATAATTTTGGCTAAAAAAAGACATACCCAAATGCAATGTGTCAATCTTGATTGGATGCTGGCTTGAACAAAAACAGCTATAAAAGGCATGCTTGCTGAGCCAGCCCTGATGACCCAGTGGTTAAAGTTCGGTGCTCTCACTGCTTCGGCAGCCCCGGTTCATTTGCTGGTCATGGAACCACACCACCCGTCTGTCAGTAGCCATGCTGTGGCAGCAGCTCACAGAGAAGAACTAGAAGGACCTACAACTAGGATATACAACCATGCACTGGGGCTTTGGGAGAAGAAAAAAATAAGAGGAAGATTGGCAACAGGGGTTAGCTCAGGGAAAATCCTTCTCAGCCAAAAAAAAAAAAAAAAACACACACAAAAAGGTGTTCTTGGAACAAATGGTGAAATTCGACCATGACTAGATATTAGATGATATTATAAAATTATTGTTAATTTTCTTAGATGGAATAATGATACTCTGATTACATAGGAGAGTGTTCTTACTCTTGGTAAGGTGTATGCTGAAGTATTTAGGTGTGAAATTTCATGATGTTTAAGTTCTGCATGTTCCGCTATGGCGACCCAGGTTCGTGGGTTTGGATCCTGGGTGCAGACTTATATCACTTGTCAGCCATGCTGTGGTGGTGACCCACCTATAAAGTGGAGGAAGATTGGCTAACATCTGTGAGGAAGAGGGCTAATCTTCCTCAAGCAAAAAAAGAGGAAGATTGGCAACAGATGTAAGCTCAGGGTTAATCTTCTTCAGCAAAAAAAAAAAAAAAAGTTGGGAATGAAAAGTTTATAAAACAAAACAAAAAAAGTACTTTCAGATGGCAGAGATAAATTCCCAGAAAGCTAGCAGTTTCCTTTCCCAGCATAGTCAAGTCTTGCCACAGACATTGTATATCTGTCTTGAATGAGATCTTTCCATAGTGGACCACAGAAATGGCCTAGGACCACATGGACACCAAGGATAGTGCTCTGAGATTTGGACTGTGTAAACACATTAATTCTATGGAGCCAAAAGGAGCTCTCTCAGTCGAGGCAGGGATAGTAATAAGGACTAGTATATGATTATGAATTGTATGATGCTCTTTGTTCTATAAAAAGTGTGATTGCTAAATTCACTACTTTTGGAAATGTTGCAAGATGTAGTTTCAAACCTTTGGAAAATAGTATCATTCTGTATCATTACAGAGACTGCTCTAGAACAATCTCCATTCTGCTTTCCAGTCTACCATTTGCACAACTTTATTTCAGCTTTCTGGCTCAGAAATCTGATTTGTGAAGGCGCATGAAAAATACTTGAAATTGGCAGATGATCCCCTTAAGCCAGTTCAAGGCCTCACTCTTTCCATTTGGGGCGAGGAATCTGCTTTTAGACACCTGGCATTCTTGTTGGCTGGGCCCAAAGAATGTATCCAGTGTGATTCTGTAGGAGTTACCCAGGTGCTGACCCTAAGCCTACCCAGAAACCGAGAATCCTTCACTGTGGGGCTATGCTGACAAAGCCCTGAGGGGGAGCAACTTGTTCAGTGAGGAGAGCTAGCAATTACTCAGCTGCAGAAAACCGGATGTCCTAATCCTCGCAGGAGCTTGCTAAAAACTCTCTGTATCACTCTTCTCTGAAGGGTCCACATGAGTTTCTGCTCTGGTGTCAGTGACACCCATCTCAGAGGACGGGGCGACAGGACGGAGAATTTCACAGAAGGCTCATGATCTCTGTTTCTCTGCTTAGGCTCTGCTACAAATAGGCTGCAACCACTAGAGACTGAATATACCTCTGGGCAAAGCAGGTGATCAGTACCAGGATGGAGCTAATGAGTCTAGAGCATTCTACTTACAGTACCATTCTTTCACCATGTTGTCCTTCTCAAATGTTTCCTTCGGAGACAATTTTTATAGTTTTTGTAGAACATATAATGGAGCAGAGAGGTGAGGGAAATTCGAACAAGGGGCCTGACTTAAGCAGGGAGGAGAGAGTCCGGCTCCCAATTCCTTTGGACCCACCACTTGGTTTAGTCCTGTCTCAACCGTCATGTTGCTGCTGTGATGTTAGCTCTCTCAGCCTGATTCCAGTTAAAAAACGGTTGGCCATCCTAAGTGCAGCTCTAGGCAAGTGACATTTACAACTTGTGGTTTCTTCCCTGAACCTTGTTTTCTTCCTGGAGATTTTTTTGGTGTGTCCACTGGAGTTGTTGCTGGATAGTGCTGCCAGGTGGAACCTTGCTAGAAGATAGTAGTGTAGGCGAGGCAAAACTTGACCCCTCCTCTCTTGGAGTCTCCAGCTGGACCTGAGAATTAAATCACCTTGAGACAGATTAACAAGAGTAGAGCGCACAAATTTTCACACGTACGTGGGAGCCCCCAGAGGAAAATGAAGCCCCAAAGAAATAGTTAGAGCCAAATAGTTGTGTGCTAAGTTGGACAAAGAGCAGTAAATTGTGAAAATGTGGCAAGACAAAAGGACTTGAGCTGGGGCAGTTAACCGTGGAGAAATGACTAGGAAGATAAGGGTTAGTTTAACAAGGTTTGTTTGTGTGAATTCCGCTCAGCCTTGACTCCTGTCTCTCGTGATAAGAATGTTCTTTTCCTCCCACGTAGGGAGGACATCTTTCACACGGGAGCTTCATCTCTTGCTTTCAGGAAGAAAAGGAAGGTCAGGGCACCCTTCTTGCATCTGCTGTTTTTCAAGCGCCTTTAACTCAAAATAATCTTCATGCCAAAGTGGCATATTTTGGGGTGGCACAGTACATCGATTCAGTTAAATAAACCCTCTCCATGTGAGTCTTCTATGTGTTTGCAACATGTTAGTACTGAGAGGGAGTAGGAAGGGGCTGCAGAGAAAAATGTCCTTTCAGAGCTTATAACCTGATAGAGCAGATGGACACACACACATCTGTAGAGAAGTAATCAGGTCCACCCGCATCTTCCCATCACCAAAATCACCAAGCTATCTGTGCCTTCAGCTACACTCTCTGTCTCTGTCAGCTCTTATCTTAAGCCGAGCTCTCCACTTGTGTCCTGGTCCGTCTCTTGCCTTGTTAACGACTTGCTTCTTCAAGTATCCTTCTGTTAGCCCTGCCTCATTGCCTTTTGTCTCTGCCATACCGTCTTTCTCAGTCTACAGACCAGTCTGATAGCACACAGCTTTAAAAATAGCTGTACCCCTCACCCACAATGATTCAGTCCTCTCTTCTCAAAACCCCTTCCGGCTATTGTCCCACTTCTCTGCTGCTCTTCTAGCCCTGTGCCTTGGCAGAGTTGTGTGTTGTCTAGTCTCCATTTCCTCTCCTCTCGTTCCTCATCTCTCTGTAGACCAGCTTCCATCCTCAGCACCCCATAGAACTGCTTTTGTCAGTGTTTCCAGTGGTCTTCAGGTTGCCACATTCAATGGGCGCTCTTTGTATTTACCTCACTTGGTCTCTCCGCAGGATTCAATTCAGTTCACCCCCTCTTCTTAAAACAACTGTTTCTCATATTTCTTGATACCAGGATCTTCTGGTTTTTCTTCTACCTTAGGGGATGCTGCCTCTCATTCTTTTCATTTGTTCTTTCTTCTCTGTTTGACCTTTAGATGTCCCGGGGCCCCTTCTTGCACCTGTCTATGCACTCTTCTGTGTGACATCATCCAATTCCAGTGCTTTCAACACCTCTGCATCTCAATGACTCCCAAATCTCTATCTTCAACCCTAACATCTCCATGGAATTCCAGATTTGTATTGATTTGTATTTGTCTAATTGACTCATCCTTTTGATAGTTTTATTAATTCTACTAACAATTAGTGGACATAATAATATTGTGTCCACCAACATTTATTGATCATCTGTATACGTCAGCTACTATTCTAGGTGTGGAGACGATTAGCAACACAAATAAGTAAATTAGGTGGTGTCTCAGAAGCTGGTGAGTCCTTGGAGAAAAATAAAGCTGGGGAGACAGATAGTGAATGTTGAGATGGAGGAGAGGGTATTGCAATTTTAAATGGGATAGTTATGGAATGTCTTACTGAGAGGTGATATTTGAGCAAAGACTTGAAGCAGGGAGGGAGGGAGTCATGTGGATATCTTGGGGAAATAACAATTGAGGTGGAAGGTGCAGGAAGGGTAAAGTAACTGGGGCAGGAGTGTGCCTTTGTGTATTCAAGAAATATTAGGGAGGTCAGTCCAGCTGAAGCAAAGTGAGCAAGGGGAGAGGAGCAGGAGAGAAGGTCAGAGAAGAAATGGAGGAGGTGGAGTGGGAACAGATCCCTTAGAGCCTGCTGGGCGTCAGTAAGGACTGTGGCTTTTATACTGACTGAAATGAAAATCTATCGGCAGTTTTAAGCAGAAGAGTCACAAAATTTGATTTACTTTTTAAAAGATCTCTTTGTCTGCTTCTTTGAGAATAGACTCTAAGGGTCAAAGGGAGAAGAGTTGGGATGCTATTTTAGCAATTTGAATGATGACGGTATCTTGGCCCAAAGTGGTAGCAGTGAAGACGGGGAAAAGTTTCAGATTAGGCATGTATTTTGAAGGTAGAGCCAATAGAATTTGCTGACAGATTGGATATGGGATGTGAAAGAAATAGAAGAGTGAAGGATGATACCAATATCTTTGGCCTAAGCAATTGGAAGGATGAAGTTGCTGTCAATTAGGATAGTGTATATATGTCTGTCTCCTCTGCTTCAAATCTTGCGATGGCATCTCGTTGTCAGCGTCAGTACAATGAAGTCTAACCTCATTATCATGTGTGGTCCCTGTTGCCTTGGACTTCACTTTGTAAGTCTCTTCTGTCACCCTCCAGGATTCAGCCCCTGTGGCTAGATTATGCAAGGAGAACAAAAGGGAGTCTATTTTAACAGTCCCAGCAAAGAAAGAGGGCTTGACCTGGAGCAATAGGGTTGAGGCTGGGTGTAGGGAGTGCGTGTGCAGGTGCACAAATGTTAGAGAAATTTCAGAAAGAGGCGCAAGAGGGTTTGCCCTTGATTTCTGCCTCTAATTTAATTCTTTATGAATCTTGACTTTAGATTACAGATAAGGGAGAATTATATGAAAAGGAAAGGTTGTGAACTTTCATCTCTCAGAAATAAAGAACTGGCTTTCTGTTGATTATTCTAAATCTAGGCACTTGGTCATTGAAAGCCGCCAATTCCGAACAGCCATGTTGGGAGATGTTCATTCTGTGTTCATTTGTTCGTGGACACAGAAACTTGAGGAGGAAAATACAGATGTTAGAGACAAAATGTGGAGAGAATGAAGCAGGCAGGCAGCAATCTATTTCCTCCACGAACTTTCAAATCCTCTAGGTTGTCACTGTTTAGGCTTCATGAGAAATTACCTGGGTAGCAACTATCTATTATTCGGTCAGAGCGGCCGTATAGGAGTTTCCGATCACACAGAAAAAGTGACAAAAACGCATTTTAAATGCTTTAAAAAGATTGCAGTTAGGGTTTGTCTAAAAGGATACAGGAGAAACTAGTATCAGTGCCTCTAGGAAAGGGAGCCAAGGCCTGGAGGTCAGGAGTACGAGCAAGATGTATTTTCATTGCACATCCTTTAATGTATTTTGAATCTTGTATTGTGTTTATATATACCTACTCATACAGAACTAATTTTTGTAAAGTGATAACATTAAAGGGCCAGAAGAAGAAAATCTTATTTACGTTTACTGCAATTTCACATGCAAATTTTAAATATTTTTTCCTGAATGGGGAAATCCTTTAGATTGCTGTATCTGTGCGTGGTCCTGGATGTGGAGTCGGGAGCCCCAGGACTGAGCTCAGCAGTGGATGCCCTTGGAGTTGTCCAGACTTGGGCAGATGCTGGAGCTACTGTGAGTTCCGCTTCTCTCATCTGTCCAATGTGGGATCACACGGGATGACCTCTGTAACCCCTTGCGGCTTGGACATTCCTTGAATGTCTGTCTCTTCATTTCCCAAAATGAAAAAGTATCTTTTGACCTTTCCATCAGCTTTGCCCGTGAAACGGCATCTCAAAGACAGTCCAAGTGCTTGACTTCAGAGCTCCGCTCATTAAGCGCACGAGCATTTCCCACCCATGAAGTTGGTGGATTTGTTGAGCGGCCACAGCTCACGCCTGCAGCCCGCCAGTGATCCACAGGCCTGCACTTGCCAGTCCACATGGATCGAATCTGAATCTGAGTACTACTTCTACTCCCGGGAGCCAACACATATGGAAAATATTAATGCTCCCTTCACATAGAAAATTTTTTTCTTTTTGGAAAAAAAAGATTTTTAAAGACAATTCTAGCTACTGTGCTACAAGAAGAAAAAAAAATCATGTTTCTACATGCCCACAGAGTCATCATATTATCAGATGTAAAGAAAAAAGTGCTTGTTTCAGGGAAGAATAAAAATCAAGTCAGACTTTTTCCTTCGACAGCTACAGTTCTTGGCCCTAACAAACGGAGCCTTCTAGCTCTTTGAAACAAACCCAAGCACATCCATGTCAGCAGCGTCGGCATGTTGTTTCATCTCTGCAGACAGAGCCTGCTGGACTAAACTCAATCTTGGGTTCTTCTCTCCGACCCTGATACAATCTTCCAGTACATTAATTGCAAGCCTTGAATCTGGGCCTGGGTTACCATGAGAACCTGCCTTTGTTGGTCTCAAAAATTTGTGTTAACGTTTTTGCCTCAATATGGCCTTTCATAAGTTCTTAAATGCTGTTGCTGATAGTATGTGGAATGGACAGGAGGGAGAGTTCTTGATAAGGGAAGATCTTTCCAGTGGCCTTTTAAGGCATTTAAATATAGAATTTTTATGTCTGTAAAATCACAGCTAGTTTTTCTGTTTCTTGTTGCCTGAAGTCTAATAGTCTAACAAATGTAGTTAACATATTTTCTTTAACGGTACTTTTAGTTTGTTTTATTATTTTTTTTTTTTTTGCTGAGGAAGATTCGCCTGAGGTAACATCCATTGCCAATCTTTCTCTTTTCGTACGTGAACCACTGCCACAGCATGGCCGCCAACAGATGAGTGGTGTACGTCCACGCCAGAGGAACCGAACCCAGGCCGCCGAAGCCAAGCATGCCAAACTTAACCACTAGGCCAATGGGGCTGGCCCTGTAGTTAACATATTTGGGTAACTGGCCCCTGGGATCTCTTGTGCTGCATGAGGTCAGTTTGTCCTGAGTTAGACATCCTGGGTGGAAGGTTTGGTGTGAAAGGAAAGCATAAGTGAGTATACCCAACCTACTATTGATTGAGTTAATTAGGATAAACCTTTGGAGAGCCCAGTTGAGAAGATTCCCAACAGGCTGGATTTGTTGCAAACAACTTCAGGAATTGGAATTCAATCTTCTTCATTCCCCCCTCCCCTTGGCGCCACTGGGAGAACCATGCTGGCCCCTAGGGTAGGGTGGGTATGGAGAGAGTAGTTCAGAGCTGTGCTGGCTCCTCTCAAAGGCACAGACTAGGCTTACTGGCTGATGAGAGATTGGGGGCAGAGAGAATGGGGCATCTGGGAAAGGAAATTCAAAGTGAAAAATATATTCATATGAGAACACAAACACTCAGTCTACAGCTGGTGCCTTCTTAGTGCCCTTAACAGTGAGACCTCCTTGCGGGCAGTGAGGCTTCTATTGGGACCCTAACTGTTCTGCAATTCCTCTCCTTGGAATCAAAAGAAAGAAAGAAAGAAAAAAATTCCAGTTCTTTCCATCCCTGGGGACTCCATGCTCTGCAGAAGGGACTCCAGAAATCTAGATTTCAGGTGAGATTTATTTTCAGCATTTTTTTTTTTTTTTGCAGGGAAAGAGTTGCCCTGAGCTACTATCTGTTGCCAATCTTCCTCTTTTTCTTTTCTCCCTGAAGCCCCAGTGCATGGTTGTATATCCTAGTTATAAGTCCTTCTAGTTCTTCTCTGTGAGCCACTGACACAGCACGGCTACTGACAGACGGGTGGTGTGGTTCCATGACCAGGAAATGAACCCAGGCCACCGAAGCCATGAGAGTGCAGAACTTTAACCACTAGGCCCTCAGGGCTGGCCCTCTACTTCTTTTTATATACCATCCTAAGAGTGGCTCCTCTCACTTTCAGAGCAGATGAACAGGTCAGTTTTTCCATAGTTCTGATTCTTCAACCATGATAGGGAGCAAAGCCTTGTTTTCAGCATCAAAAGTCATTTTGCTTCTGTGCTAAATTCACTGACGGTGGGCACAGCATGCATTATGAATTATGCACTAATTATATGGCTGACTTCATTATCCTCCTTCTGAAAATATGCAGTCTGTCTCAAACAATTAGCACTTAATTATGTTTCTATATTGTTTCTTAATTGTTCCATATGTTGGCTTTTGACTCCTCAACCAGACTACACACTTCCGGATGGCAGGATCAGAACTTAAATGTCTTTGAACTCCTAACATGGCAATATGTGTCTGTCCTAATTAACACTGTCACTGACAGAGCTGGTGTTTTAAGAAAGAGACGGTAGCCAATCAAAAAGTGGGCAGAGGATATGGACAGACATTTTTCCAAAGAAGATATACAGATGGCCAATAGGCACACGAAAAGATGCTCAACATCACTAATCATCATGGAAATGCAAATCAAAACTACACTTAGATATTATTTTATGCCCATTAGAATAGCTATAATCACCAAGACAAAAAACAACAAATGCTGGAGAGGATGTGGAGAAAAGGGAACCCTCATCCACTGCTGGATGCAAACTGGTGTAGTCACCATGAAAACAGTATAGAGATTTCTCAAAAAATTAAAAATAGAAATACTATATGACCCAGCTATCCCACAACTGGGTATTTATCCAAAGAACTGGAAATCAACAATACGAAGAGACTTATGCACCCCTATGTTCATCGCAGCACTATTCACAATAGTCAAGATGTGGAAGCAAACCAAGTGCCCATCAACTGATGCATGGATAAAGAAAATGTGGTATATATATACAATGGAATACTACTTGGCCATAAAAAAGATGAAGTCGTTCCATTTGCAACCACATGGATGGACCTGGAAGGCATTATGTTAAGTGAAATAAGCCAGATAGAGAAAGACAAACACCATATGATTTCACTCATATGTGGAATATAAACAAACCTAGGGATAAAGAGAACAAATTAGTGGTCAGTGAGGGAAGGGGGATGGAGGGCGGGCACAAGGGGTGAAGGGGTACGCTTATATGGTGTATGACAAACAATAATGTACAACTAAAAGTTCACAATGTTATAAGCTATTAAGACCACAATAGAAAAAAAAAAGAAAGAGATGGTAGCACAAGTATCAACTACTTTAATTCTTTGGGAAAAGGTTGGACATAGCTGAAACTAGGTTTAAAAGAAAAAAGAAGTTTGAAAGACATTTAATGAAATTATAGATCATTCAATTCCCCAGAGAGCAGGGATAGATGTGAAATGACTATTTTTAGTGAGTTAACAACCGACTTTCTTGAGTTCCCGTTATGTCTAGGTCCTGGGTTAAGTGATGAAGAAACAAAGACCAATGGCAGTCTTCACTCTTCAGAAGTTTACAGTCTGGGAAAGAGGAGGAGTGACAGAATTGGAAACAATTACTATAAAATATGAAAGAAGCTATCAGAATTCCATACAAAGTGCTTTGGAATCAGAGAAGGGAGCTGCTTACTGTCCAGGGCAGTCAGGGAAATTAAACATTCAAATAACCTCCAAAAGCACTTGATGGGTTTTGAAGGGAGACTAGGAGTTTGCAAGGTGGAAAATGTGAACACATTCTGGGCAGAGAGAACAAGTGGAATAAGCTCAGAGAGCTGTGCAAGTCTGTGTTTTCTGGGAAACCTAGAGTTGTTCTGAAGGCAAACATCTGGATAAGGTCTTTTGAGGGAGATGGAAGAAATAAGACAAGTCGAGACCTGTGTGTGAGAGTCTCAGGGTTAATCTTGTGGGCGATGGGAATCACTGGAAGTTTTTGAGCAGGGAACTGATGTCAGTAGGTTTGGGTTTGGGGAAATCACTGGCTGTGGACAGGAGGGCAGACTGGAATGGGGGAAACTGGTGGCAGAAAGACCACCTCGAAGGTGATCATGGTAGTTCGATGAGACATTACAAAGGCAGGAAACTAGGCAGTGGAATTGGAGAGGAAGAGAAATGGACTCATTTGAGAGCCATTCAGAAAGCAGAGTGAGAGGAGAGCTGAATGACTAACTGGATGTCAGGAGGTGAGAAGAGGAATGACAGGATCCAGAATCATTTTGAGTTTCTACTTCAAGAGAATGGAGAACAAAGGAAAAGCAGCAGGAGTGGTGTGATTGGGAAAAGAGGTTTCCATTTTGGACTGTAATGAAACGACCTCTTCTCTGACTGTTTGTGATGACTTTAGACACACTATTCCTGTTGAGGCTACAGAAAGCCTCCCCTTTGTGGGGAGGGAGGTGAGGTTTCCCAGAGGAGATCAGGACACGGGGCCCAGTGTCAGCCATCTTGGAAGGAAGACACTTCTCAGCCAAGAAGCTGTAACTCAAATGTGGACCTAAGCTTCTCTTGATTCTAGATTCCAAGAAGCCCTCACCACATAGCTGCAGATTAGGTTGTAAGCAGATTGCAACCTACAAGATCCAGAGAAGGACATAGTTTTTAAACCAAAGAATTTAGTTATCTGTTATCATGTGCTTTTTCCATTTTTCTTATCCTTGAGCAAAGTCTTATAAAAAAATAATCTAGTCATATTGTAGCTGTGCTGCAATGGCTTCAAGAACATAAAAGGAACAGTATTATAGCCCTTCCCTCTTTCGAGCCAGGGAAGAACAGCAACCATATTCAGGGAGAGGACGCTAAGGTGATGATGAAGTTGGGATGAGTGGGGCCTGCAAGGTACAGTGGCCTCTCCCTTGTAGACGTTTTCCTCCACTGCCAATTGAAAAATGAGGCTTTATTTTGCTAAGGTGGACAGATATTTTCCTCAAGGGAGATGTTGTTGTTTGAGATGCCTAGGATGCATCATTCAGAATGTCTACTGGGAAATACCATCTCCTCCCCACTCCTCCCCATACTCATTCATTTATCCTGCCCCAGCTCCACATACAGACAAACTGTCAAATGGGTCTCCAGCCATTTGGGTAAGGGTGTTTGTAGCCTGTTGAGAGAACCCTTATCTAACAATCATACCCAAAAAAGACACCTTCACCCTGATATTGTCTATCTTTTCTTTTCTTTTTTTTTTTAAAGATTGACCCTCAGCTAACATCTGTTGCCAATCTTTTTTTTTTTTCCTTTCTTCTCCCCGAAGCCCCCCAGTACATAGTTGTATATTCCAGCTGTAGGTCCTTCTAGTTCTGCTATTCAGGATGCCACCTCATCATGGCTTCATGAGCCGTGCTAGGTCTGTGCCCAGGATCTGAACCAGCAAAACCCTGGGTCACAGAAGTAGAGTGGGTGAACTTAACCACTCAGCCACAGGGCCAGCCCCTATCTTTCTTAAAATATTATTATTATTTTTTAAAGATTGGCACTTAAGCTAATCTGTTGCCAATCTTTCTTTTTCTTCTTTTTCTTCTCCCCAACGCCCCCCAGTACATAGTTGTATATTCGAGTTTTAGGTCCTTCTAGTTCTGCTCTGTGGGATGCCACCTCAGGACAGCCTGATGAGCAGTGCTAGGTCCCTGCCCACGATCTGAACCAGCAAAACCCTGGGCCACCCAAGCTGAGTGCTTGAACCTAACCACTACGCAACCAGGCCAGCCCCCATCCTAACCGCTTTTAAGGGTACAATTCAGTGTCATTAAGCACATTCACACTGTTGTGCAACCATCACACCATCCACCTCCAGAACTTTTTCATCTTCCCAAACTGAGACTCTGTACCCATTAAACACTGATTTCCTATCTCCCTCCCGGAAGCCCAGCAGCCACCATTCTACTTCCATCACTACGAATGCCTCTCCTCTGGGTTCCTGATAGCAGTGGAATCACACAATATGTGTCCTTTCATAACTGACTTATTTCACTGAGCACAATGTCTTCGAGGTCTATCCGTGCTGTCTCATGTGTCAGACTTTCCTTCCTTTTAAAGACTGAATAACATTCCTTTGTATGCACATACCACATTTTGCTTATCTAAATATCTGTTGGGGGACATTTGGGTTGCTTCCACCTTTTGGCTATTGTGAACAACGCTGCTGTGAACACGGGTACTCCTGTCTATCCATTTTGCCGTGCTTAATTTTTTCTACATAGCATTTGTCGCCACCTGACATATTTATTATTTATTACCTTTCCTTCCCAACGATAATGCAAAATTTTGAGGTCAGGAACTTTGTTTTGTTCACAGCTATATCCACAAAACTCGGAGCAGAGTCTGGCATATGGTTGGTGCTCCATAAATATTTGCTCAGTGAATAGATAAGGGGACTAACAGTCTTGACTCAGCCGGAGTTCCTACACTGAGTTCTATTCTGTTCTGTGGCTGACCTCACTGCTGGGTGGAGGGGGACTTTTAGTTATCTCTAAAATGGGTATCTGTCTTGTGTTAGGCAATATTTGTGAGCCTCCCTACGTGATAGGGAGCAGGCCCAGGGTCATTGTATTTTCTGGCAGAACTCTGGGCAGCCCACTGGAAGGAAAAGCAAATTCCCTGAGTCCAGCTTCTGAGGATTTTCTCTCCGTTTACTTCTGCTGAAGAGTGACGGCTTCGTTTCTTCTGTTACGTTATTTTAAATTAAAAAATAAGTTCCAAGCCAGCCCTGATGGTCTAGTGGTTAAAGTTCCGTGCTGTCATGGCTTCGGTGGCCCTGGTTTGTTTTCCATGTGTGGAACCACACCACCCGTCTGTCAGTTGCCACACTGTGGTGGCAGCTCACATAGAAGAACCAGAAGGACTTACAACTAGAAATACAACCATGCATTGGGGCTTGGGGAGGAAAAAAAAAAGAAGAAAAAAGAGGAAGATTGACAACAGATGTTAGCTCAGAGCAGATCTTTCCCAGCAAAAAATGAAAAATAAATAAATTTCCCCCAAACTCTCATTCAACGACAAAGATATTTTCTCAAAGTATTATGTTAAAGAATGATTAAATGAAATTGTAATGACACAAACTTGAGTTACATCAGCTACCATACTTAAGCAATATTTTGTGTATAAAGTTTCAGTAAAAAGTTCATGTAAATTTCACTCAAAATGATGAGTCATTTTATTCAATTTGAAGGTTATTTTTATGAGTTTATTATAATGAGTCATTTTCAGAAGGCTTTAAATTGGACTCAAAAGAAGTCTGGTTTGTTCAATTTGTTTATTTTTAGTGTTTCATATTTGTCTCCCAGACTCAGTAGGTTTATCAGAACCAGCGACTCCAGGACTGGACATTCTCGTCAAAACGTACCAGCAGGGAGCATTGACAAGGAGGAATTCCCTCGTAGACACTTTCGCCCTTCTTAATGTTCTCGATTGGATTGAGTAAGCGCTAAAATCCCTTCCCCATTTTCCCATAGACGCGCTTCCACTAAGCACTTTATGTTTGTGCTGTGGGTGGGTACATCATAAAGGCTGATGTTTTCCTCACGTATTTCCTTTCACAGGGCTGTAAATTGGTAATTTCTGAAAATCATTAAAGAGGACCGTCTGTGTATTATTATATATTTAAAGATTGCAGTATAGTGTTAGTGACTTGGTGGTGGATAGATTGGAAAAAAAAGATGCTGCTGCTATGCACCCTGCCCAACCCAGTCCTTTATCCTCTACCCCAAAGTCTCGTCAAGGTGGCCGTCTCCACATGACTTGCTCTTTTGTGTCCCAACAAGTGCTCTTCTCCTTGACCTGCAGTAGCTCTTGTGGTCTCCCTACGTCTTAGCCATGCCTTTGTAAACAGCCTCTTTATTAAATTCTCATCAACTCATCGTAATTTTAATGCATCCTCCTTTCTCTTGTTGGGTCTCTGTTTCATCCATGAGGATTAAGGAACCAAAAGGATGTGCCTTCCATAAATCAGACAAGATTCAACTGAAAAGTACCAAATATGCAGACTTTCTCTAAAATATTAGGCAATAAAATAACTAAAAGGTGGAAAGGGTGAGAAAGAAAAAGAGTGGACTGGGGGAAGAGAGAGAAAGAGAGAGGGGAAGGAAAATGAATATTATGAGTCTTGGCTTTTCCAGAGTTTGAGGGATTCTGAACTCTGTGAACTCTTAAACCAAGTGACAGAGGTGAAGGCTGTAGAATACAGAAGAAAGTAGGATGACAGCTGCCATTTAGTGAATGCCTACTGTATGCTAGGTGCCCCTCTGTCTTAGTCTTCTTGGGCTGCCATAACGAAATGCCACAGGCTTGAACAACAGAAATTTACTCTCACATTTCTGGAGGCTGGGAAGTTCAAGATTGACACACTAGCAAGGTAGGTTTCATTCTGAGGCCTCATCTCTTGGCTTGTAGGCAGCCACCATCTTGCCGTGTGCTCACATGGCCTTTCCACAGTGCATGCACTACGCGGAAAGGGAGCAACGAAGCAAGTTCTCTGGTGTCTCTTCCTAGAAGGGCACTAATCCTATTGGATCAGGGCCCCACCCTTATGATCTCATTTAACCTTACTTAATTCCTGAGAAGCTCCATCTCCAAGCACAGCCACACGAGGAGTTAGGGCCTCAACATATGAATTTGGGGGGCACACAAACATTCCGCTTACAACACCTTCTTAGCTTATGTGCTACTACTGCACCCGGAGTGCCATCCCAGGGAACAGGAAAGAAGTTAAGGAGGAAGGTAGGGAAGGAGGACAACCATTACGAAGGTGAGTTACCAAGCTGGCCACTACTTGCTGTCAAACTTGATCCCAGGGACCATTTCCGAGATGTTGAACGATCACTTTCAGAGACACATTCGGGCAGGAAGGGGGAAGAATTTATATGAATTTGTGCCTGTGGGAAGTTGGTAGGACACTATCCAGAGCTGATGGCTACAGTGACAGCTGGGCCTGAGACTCCAGAGACTGGAAGGCCTAGAGATCTGAGGGGCAAGGAGGAGACTTTTGATGCTTTCCACATTAAGTGCTTTCTGTACGTTATCTCCAATCCTCATAGTAACTCTCTGAGTAGACACAGTACTGTGTCCCCCTTTGAGAGATAACTCTAGGTCAGACGAGACCCAGGGACTTGAACAACACCAAGCTCCTCTGTGCCAAGTCTCTTAATTCTCTCAGAATTTCCTCTTGACTTTGGAACCATGATCACCAGCTGCTGTGGCCCCACCCCTTTACAGCGCTGCCACCAGAAACCAGAAAGGAAAAGATTTCTCTTTCTTCCAGTTTGAAAACATCCTAGGGAAGGGCTCTGGCTCTGCTTTCAGTCATATGACTACTCCACGGACCAATCACTGTAGCTGGGGCGAGAGGTCAGCACTGTGATTGGCTACTCTTGGGCCATAAGCTGTGCCCTGTGGTGGGGATCAGGGTGTATCATGAGAGGAAGGCAGCAGACCAAGACACTCAGTGCTTACTACAAGAGCCTCCATTGTTCAATAGCAGTTAGAGAGTGAGGGTCAGAGGTGGGTCTTTTCATTAAGCCTCACTCCTAGAAACAAGGAGCATCCACACACCAAGAAGGAGAACATGAGATCCCCTGTTTACATGAGCATCCAAGGTCACCTCTGTCTCATCCAGGAGGACATTATAGGGAGAATATTTGGCGCTATTTCCCCTTCATCCCTACACATAAGCGATTGCCAAGGTTTGTCAATTCTGCCTCTTAAATGTCTCTTAAACACTCTCTTTTCTTTCTGCTTGCATTGCCACAGCATATTCTGGGTGCTCATCCATTGTTACTTGGTCATTTGCAGTCACCTCTCTTGTCTTGCCCATACTGTGCTGTTACGAGAGTTGCTGTAAAACAAATCTGCTTAAACTATTCTGCTTAGAGGCCTCTGATGACCCACTCTTTCTTCTGTATTCAGTATCAATTCTGTGAAATTTCCCCCAGAAAGAAGAATGGGACAACTTGGCTTTTCTTCCTGAATGCTTGGCTTTTCTTCCTGAATGCTTCCCCTAGCACTTTGTTGTACAAATACTCTTTTATTTATAAGCGCTCTTAGGGTATTTATCATATTTGATTGTGTGTGTTATGTCCCTATTATTTTCTTCCAACAGACTGAAGCCTATTCAAATGGGTAGAGTGAGTTTCTTATTTATTATTACATTCACAGTACTTGTCGTGTAATAAGTATTCAATAACTGTTTGCTGAATAAATACTTACTGTTTAGTCTTTTGCCTTATTCCCTAGTTTCTGAAAAGGGTGAAGAAAGAAATGGGGGAAGAACAACAGAGAGAGGAATGGAGAGTAGAGAAAAAAAATCCAAAGTCACATTTAAGGCCCAGCTCTTGTATCAAATCAATTTTGGAGTGAGATGAGGGTATAAATAAGTCAGTCAACAAAATAATCACATTTCGTATACATAACATATGTTCCCAACACCAGAAGACAATGTGGCCTCTGTTTGTGGTATGTCTCTTGGTTCTAAAACACAACCTCATTGAAATTGAGGCTGTGGATAATACTGATGCTGGAAAAGGTGCTTGAGGGTCACCCCAAGAATACGATGATCAGATGTAGTATATTAAGTCGTGTGGCAATAGTCCTTCAAATTCCCGACAAAGCTCAGTGGAAAACCCCTGACAGATTCTGTGGTAGATGGTTTGATGGTTTGTAAATGTTCACTCCTCCTTTCTACAAAAGAGGATTAGACATCCCTCTTCATTGCCTGGGACTTCGTGGTATCTCCCCATAAACAGGGTTGGTGTGTACTCCCACATCCTGTTGTCAGGTTGGGCCAGTGGAATGTGAGCAGATGGACTTATGCCTTGCCAGCAGAAGCCTTTAATGTGATCGCTTGCTTCAGCATGGACTCTTGCTTCTGCCCTCTGCCGTAGGACGGCACATCCCAGAACAGGATTGCTCCTTCAGCTGAGGTCCCAGATTGAGAAGACATGGAGAGCACACTTGCCACCAACCCACGGCCTGGGAGCAGAACCACAGCCTGGACCTGACTGTACAGACCCACATGCAACAGGAACAAGACATAAAAATGTTTTTCATTGTAAGAAACAGCTTTTTGGAGTCTTTTGTTACTGCAGCAAAGCTGACGACATACAGAAATCAATCAAAATTCTTAAATTGAAACAATCATACTCTTCAATATGAGCCATTAAGCCAAATACTTGTAGAAACAACAGGGAATATATTGAAGAGGGAAAAAAATTCTCTTTGATTTGTGGTAGGAATAGAATCTTCAATTAGACCAAAAAAAAAAAAAAAAACCCAAATACACCCCATGTAGTAGGTTATATTATTATTCCTAATTATTTGCTGCCCTTCCTGAAAAGGATTATACTTCCACACACCACTGACATCAGGCATGGCTATGGGACGTGCTTTGAGCAGTGAAACGTGAATGGAACTGACATACAGCCCTTCTAAACAGAAACTTTGGTGAGGACAACTTGAACTGAAAAGTTTTTCAGGAAGTGGAGACACAGCGAGAGATCTAAACTGTTAATCTGGACTCCCCCTTGTTGAACTTTTGAAGGAGAGGTGTCACCCGTAGGAGGTCTTCTGGCTGGCCATCCAGTGGCCTCACAGGTAGCATTTCCTTCATGATATTCTTGTCTTAGTTGCGCACACCCAGAAACTTCATCTCATTAGCGTGACAGATTGCCTAGCTACGTGGAGAAAATGGCTAACTAACACAATCCACAAAGGCCCCCTGTAAAAATAAAATCATCAGTGTCTTAATATATGAAGTATAACATCCTTTCCAGCACCCCAAATCTTCCTTTCCAGTACAAAGAGCCTGAACTCTTTAACAAGGTATCTGGGAAACCAAAGATGAAATCTCTGGGTAAATGTGGAAAGATGAGGGGAACAGCATTCCAGCATTGGAAAGTCAGAGCACCAAGTGTTTTTATTTTTTAAATTTTATTTATTTTTTTTGAGGAAGATTAGCCCTGACCTAACTGCTGCCAATCCTCCTCTTTTTGCTGAGGAAGATTGGCCCTGAGCTAACATCCGTGCCCATCTTCCTCTACTTTATATGTGGGACACCTACCACAGCATGACGTGCCAAGTGGTGCCATGTCTGCACCCGGGATCCGAACCGGTGAACCCCAGGCTGCCGAAGCGGGAAGGTGCGCACTTAACCGCTATGCCACCGGGCTGGCCCCCAAGCATTTTTAAAGGAAACCACTTGACCACATGTATCTGTCAGGGTCATCAATCTTTCTGCTCTGTAGAGCTAAACTCACTCCCATTCTGCTTCTCAGACTCCACCCTTTTTAGTGTGCCCCATTGTTGAACATTTCTCCCTTCCCAGTGACACTTTTCTTTAGGTGTGTTTATAGCATTAATTGGTTTTCAAGATGCTCCTGGCAGATCTTTTGATTCTCAGTTCAGAGACAGAGTGGAGAAAGGATGGATGTCAGAGCCAGACAGACCTGGGGCCAAATCTTGGCTCTAACACTTACTAGCTGTGTTTCTTAGCCATTATGCATCTATATCTTTAACTATAAAAAATAGGGATAGTAATATCTACATCTCAGGGTTATTGTGAAGATAAAAAGAAATAGGATTCTAACCTGGCTGGTACACAACAAATGTAAGATTCCCTCATTTTCTATTTCTATTAAAACATAATGCAAAATAATCTTTTTTTTTTTTAAAGATTGGCACCTGGGCTAACAACTGTTGCCAATCATTTTCTTTTTTTCTGCTTTATCTCCCCAAACCCCCCCTGCACATGGTTGTGTCTCTGAGTTGCATGTCCTTCTAGTTGTGGGATGTGGGACGCTGCCTCAACGTGGCCTGACGAGCGGTGCCATGTCCGTGCCCAGGATCCGAACCCTGGGCCGCTGCAGCGGAGTGTGCAAACTTAACCACTGGGCCACGGAGCTGGCCCCCGCAAAATAATCTTACAATGAGAATAACAACAATAATAATACTTATTAAGCCCTAGTATGTCACTAGTACTATGCTAGAAACTTTGGTCTTTTGTTAACTATCCTCTGTTGAACTCAAAATTAGCATTTAATTCTCTCTCTTTTCTTCTCTTCTCTGTTGTTCTATTTAAGCCCGAGTTTTCTACAGAAGCTAGAGATGTTCTGCAGCTCAGAAAGCTCTTGATGCCGATGAAAACCTTCATACCCTGTTCCTATCTCGTAGTTACAAAACCTCTTCTCTCCACGCCTGGATTCTTTCTGAAGCACCCTTCCCATTATCTCGCTGCTCTGATCAAGAGTTTATGACGGCTCTTCAGTGTACATCAGATGAGAGATCAACTCTCAACTCCCCAGCCCCGCAGACAGCCCTCCAACCAATGTTTCGTTAGGAGAGTCCAGCTTCTCTTTCTAACCTTCGCCTGAGGTCTCCATCCGGCCCTCTCTGGGCATGAACACACCCACGTCTTGCTACTGATTTCTTTCCTGTAAACTCTGTTTATGCATTTCCTCTGTCTGGAACAAGAATTCTTACCTTATTTCCCTTCACCTAAATCCTACGCTTCCTTTAAGGTCAAATTTGAAGTCCACGAAACCTTCCAAGACTAACCAAACCTCAAACATATAGGATTAATATTTATTTTGCTTTGAAAAAAGTTTTTTTCTGGGTAGAGAGGTTACATCGCCTCATCCACTACAAATTATAATCATTCAAGGGAAAGGAAATTATAGTCTATTACTTTAATGTTTCTCTCCATCTCTGAGCCTAATCAGACCTAGAGGAAACAGTAGGTACTTAATAAGTACAGAAATAAATCACTTATAATGTTATAATAATCAGTAAGCCATGGAACTGTCCACCACGAAAACATCTTGAACACCAGAAGATTTCAACTCAGATCTGTGAGGAAACTTTTGCTTAATTTATATATGGTGTATGTAGTGTTAACTCTGTTTTAAAATTCATGGTTTTGTTTTTTGGGGAGGAAGATTGGCCGTAAGCTAATGTGTGTGCCAATCTTCCTCTATTTTGTATGTGGGACGCTGCTACAGCATGGCTTGACGAGTGGTGCGTAGGTCTGTGCCTGGGCTCTGGGTCCGTGAACCCTGGGCCACCAAAGCAGAGCATGCGAACTTAACCACCACACCACCGGGTCGACCCCTAAAATTCATGCTTTTTTTAAAGCTAGCCTACTCAAGAAGATTCCAGGAATTTGCAGTCAAAATTACATAAAGAATGATTAAAGTGTGGATAGTTTAATAAGAATCATGTAGAGAAAGATGCAGATAATTGTACGGTTTAGTCTCTAGATTGTTGAAGGGTTTCTTTCCTGAATATAATCTTTCTGCCTTTTGGAATCTAACATAATTGCATACATGAATATGCACCTTGCACAAGATAAGAGAATGACATCCAATCAAGATGTTTTTCAGTAACCACTACCATTGTTCTTCATATCTTAAAAAAGCATGCATCAGTGTAAAGAAATTATATATTTTATTTATTTTTTTGAGGAGCTTTCTGATCGGAACCAGTGAACCCCAGGCCGCCGAGAAGCGGAACGTGAGCAGTTAACTGCTGCGCCACCGTGCCAGCCCCTATATAGTTTATTTTTCAATGTAATTATAAAGCACAGTATCCCATAGCACACCTTCTTCTGTGTGCTGACTTGTGTAAATAGATGAAACACTAGTTAATGAACTTCCATAAGAGAGTCAGGAAAACAAGTTAGCTGTGGACTGGAATCTTCCTGGAGCTCATTGTGGGACAAAACCAAGAGGCATGAATAAAATATTCGTTGTTCACACACTTCTGTGAGTTTACAGTATAGAAGTTACAGAAATACAAGCATGTGATCTGAATACTTCTTAGCTCAGGGATCCCTGGACCAGGGTCTAAGGACAACTTTAATTGAGCCCAAGATTTAGCTCTGAGCTTCACAGCAGCCAATGAAGGGTAATGATTTATATGTCTTTTGTCATTTGACATTTAAAAAGCCATCAGTTCTTTAGGAGATGAACTTCTTTCCACTATCAAACTGTGAGAGAAGCTGGTGCTGGGACACTGAACAGCTAAGGCAGGGTTTTTGATGGAGATTCAAAAACATCTGGCCTTTCTTGTCAAGAGACAAGAGCACAATGTGCCAAGAAAATTCTGTAAAACCTTTTGACAAGGAGCTCAAGGAATTTCTTCTATAGAACCTTCTGAGATAGCCATATTAAGAAGAAGTCATTAAGGAGACTGAACTGGGTTATTTGGTTTTGTTTTTTTAGAGCTGAAAATAGGGTGAGTTTCAGGAAGTCAAGTTCGCAAAGCCATTATCTACCTTATCACTTTTTCTAGTTCTTTTTCTTTTGTTCTATTTTGGTTTATTTGTGGATTAAAAAGTAAATCACTTACGTAACATTCTGTTACTATAAATAAGTTAAAATTTTTCGAACACCAGATGCTTCCGTGGTGTTTGCTGCCGGCTGTGGGTTGGGTGTCTATTCCCAGGCTGCTATTCGGTCACAGGGGTGCTCGTAAGGGAGCCCCCTCTCACGTTAACACAAGACACGGGCTTCAGCTGAGGAGAATGCTGGAAGACCATCTTCAGTCTGGGCTGAATTGTTTCTGCAACTGTCTTCTCTTTTCTTCTGGACCCTCACTGTCCCAGTGGAATCTCCCAATCTTATCGTCTCTGTTGCCTCCCAATCTGGGCCACAGGAATGTGCCATTCCACTTTTGAACTCTATCCCAAGCTTGGGCCAAACAATCTTTCTTTGGGTTCCCTGAATATTCATTCATTTGACAATAGTTAATTCAGCATCTTAGCTGTGCTGGACCCTCTTGTAGGTCCTGAGCAGCAGAGATGAATAAGGCAGACTCCTCGGTTCTTTCCCTAATGGAGTTGTCATTTGAGTGGGAAAAGGTACAATAAACACATAAATAGAAAAGATAGTTATTGTTAGTCATAAGTACCATTAAGAGACTGGTTAGTGTTTACAAGAAGAACTTGCAGACATTAAGAGAGAATAAGAAGAAATAATTCTAGAAAACACAAATGACAAGGTATTTACATAGGAAATTTGACAAAGCACAGATTTTTAATCTTAAAATGACCATGCTCCAGCTTCAAAGAGTTGGCACTTTGCCACCAGCCTGTCTTTCTATTATGCTGTCTCTGCCATCTTGGGGTTTAATCCTCAAAAGCTCTTCTAATGCTTGTCTTGTCTCCTAGACTCAACATTTTTCCCTTTTCAAATGTCATTGCCAAAAAGCCTTCAATTTCAAACAAGTCAGTGACCCAGAAAATTACCGAAAGCATTCTCCAGAGGCACCAATCATTGGTATAGTCTCAGAATGTTCAAGTCGAAAATGCTACTTGAGTCATGTCACTACCAAGGACTTGGAAATGAGGGAACCATCAAATGAGGGAGAAATCAAAATTTCCAAGGGATCAGACCAGAGATATGCAAATCTCTTTGATGACAGGCTGGTTAAGAATTCTAATAATACAATGGAAGATGTTTCCTTATCTAAATAATGTGTCACTGTAATATGGAGTTTGTTAGCAGAGAGGGCCAAGAAACAGCAGTCAGAAAAGCTGGCATTGGCAGTGTCATCCATGGACAGGCTGTAGCATCTTCACCTGGCAGGTGTACCCACTAATTAAAAAAAGGAAGGAATCAGGCAATTAAAGCCATGTGTTATTACACATTTGAATCATAACTTCCCTTTCTCTAAATTTATACTCATCAAAAAATATTCTGTGACTTGATTTCCCAAATCCACAGAGAAAACAAGATCTGCATGAACTCTGAGCCCACTTAGTTATATTTCTTATTGAGATGAATAAATTGGAATTTTGATTAATATAATTAAATTCTTCGTCAGTCTTTTCCTGAAGTCTGGTCAAATCTGGAACATTGACCAAATCTAGTTTCTAAGTTCCAAAAAGCCATGGGCTGCACTGGGAATTCATTTGATCATTCATTCATTCAATTGAATATTTTTGGAAGCTTCTTACAGCCCAACCACTGTGCTCAGGAATTTAGCGTTGAGCAAAATAGGTGTAATGCTGACAGTCAGAGAGCTTTTAAGCCAATAGGTACAATAAGATATGACCAGGGTTTCTCGGCATCTGTGTTTAGAAAAAAGAAAAATTTGGAGTCTAGAAGAAATGATTAGGTTCAGGAAGGCTTTCTGCAGTCAACAGTATCTACACGGAGACTGGAATTAGGAGACTGTGCAGTGAATGCGCAGGAAGAAGACAGTGGAGGAAATGAAGGGAAGGAGGAGAGGCAGGGTGCAATGAGAGCAACGGCGAGAAGTTGAGTCCGGCTGGCATTCTTAAATGGTGAGGGGAGGCCAAACAGAGGGGGGAAGAAGGGCTTGGTGATGCCGGTTTAAGGAGTCTGAGCTTTATACTTAGGGTAATAGGGAGCCACTGCATAATTTAGTGATGAACTAGCATGACCAGATTTGCCTTTTGGACAATCTCTGGCCATGCAGCATCTGAACTAGGGAAGAGTGAGGGATGGGAGTGGACAAAACCAGGACAGGGAGGCCAATCTGAAGGCAATTGTTGAATTTGTGCGAGAAACAATGGTGGTCCAAGGTAGAAACAGTCGGATTGAGGGAGAGGCATGTATATGGATTTGAAAGATATTTCAGAGGTAGAACTGAAAGGGCTTGCGGATGGATAAATATGGGCAGATGGGAGAGTTGAGTACCATTTCCAGGTTGCTGGCTTGGGCAGCTGAGTGGATGGTAATGGAACTTCCTGATCTGGATGCTGGTCTTTTATTTAGACTTTTCTCGAACATACACAAAAGGAAAAAGATGTGCACATATGAAGAGAAGGATCATTTCTCAGTAGAGAACATGGAGGAAAGAGCAAAGCTCAAGATGGAAGCGACCAGCCCATTTTAGGACTGATCTAACCTTCCACAGTGAAGCAACTGATAAACTGTTTAGAATGGAAATATCTGGAAAAAGATTATTTGCTGCCTCTCTCCCCAGAACTCAGGACACAGAAACTTCCTAAAAGTGAGAGACTAAATGATCAAATAAATGCTGGTTAAGATATTTTCTTTAATTTTTGCCTTTGTGCCTCTTCATATTCATATTCCTCCCAGAATGCTTGTCTTCAACATTCACCGTCTTCCCTCCTTGTGTATTTCATTCCTTTCTTACCATATCAGCCTTTGGTTGGTCTCACTATGTCCTTTACTGTATGTCTCATACAGTCCTTTTCAAGGTGACATAGCCAGTTTGCTTTTGGACACTCAAATTCTTGGGTTTATTTGATTTTCTGAGTTTGGTTTTGCATACTATCTCCCTAATTGCATCTTAATGACTCCCAGATTCCTCATGAATGATTCAATTCTGCACACTTTAGCTCATCCATCCCCCAGCCCATTTTGCAAGACCATCGTTTGTACGCTATGGTTTTATCTGTGTATCCTCATCAACATTTCAAATAGTAATTCTGAGATTAATATTTTTGGAGGTTTCAATGATTAACTTTTCAGCCACTTTGGTATTTTTTTAAATTATAAAGAAAAAAGAATTAGATTCAGTTATTTTAAATCTTTCTCATGGATTTGAATTTGATATTCAAGAGTTATGAAAGAAAAATAGAGACAATAAAATATGTGTAGAAGAAAACAATTGGTATGATGCCCTTATTAAAGGTAATTATCAAGAAAGAGATTAACATTACTAACAAGCTTTTGGGGGCCTTTCCTTTAGGGATGGGAAAAGGGGCTTTATAACTTAATGATCACCAATCTCAAATGGACTCTCAGCACTGCCTGGATGTCCTAATATGTTTCTCTGGTTTACTCACTCGCTCTCTCTACTCAGTGTCGGTTTTGAAACTTTCTCACTTTCCTCAAATCTCTAATCCTTTCACCTCTCTTCTTCACCTCAGCTTCTTTGAGTAAATTGAAGTCATCAGCCAAGAACTCTCTCAACTTGCTATAAATTAATTACCTGGTACCCGTGTCTCGCCTCTTGTGCTTTCTGTTACATTAGGAGGTGTTCTTCTTTCCTGACTGCGGACCTCCACTCCTACCAATTTTGCAAGAATCCCTTAGCTCTTCTGTGGCTTCAATCTCTCCCTTTCAGCTCGATTCTTAGCATGACACACTCTCTCATCTTAAAACAAAGCAAAAGCAAGCAAAAAACTATGGTTTGATTTGCACTCCCTCCAATAACCACCACACTTCTCTTTTCTCCTTTGCAACCACGCTTTTTTCTAATGAGGAAGATTAGCTCTGAGCTAACATCTGTGCCAGTCTTCCCCTATCTTGTATGTGGGATGCCTCCACAGCATGGCTGATGAGTAGAGCAGGTCCACGCCCAGGATCCAAACCCACAAACCTGGGCCGCCAAAGCAGAGCGCACAGAAGTTTAACTACCCAGCGGCGGGGCCAGCCCCATATAACCACATTTCTTGATAGATGTGTATAGAATTACATTTTCTATCTCCCCACCTCTCATTGCTCAACCCATTCCTATCACATCCATGTAGCTTATGTCAAGGTCTCTGGTGCCCTTGACATCATTCCAGGCTCATTTTACCTGATCGCTGAACAGCATTTGACACAATAGCAATTTATTTTCCTTCTTGAGACTTGCATCCTTTGGTCATTAAATCAGGATTCCTTAGTGCTTTGCCACAAGTTCTGTTCTCATTCCATACTCACCTTGGTAAATCTCAGCTCTGCCAATAGCTTCAATCACTGTCTATACGCTAATGATTCCCAAATTGACATCTCCAAGCTTCTCTTCTCAATTCCAGATCTTGTCTACTTGACTTCTCCATTTGAATGTCTCAAAAGTTTCTCAAGCTCAACATGTCCAAGACTGAATTTGTTGTCTTCCTGCTCAAAGCTGGTCCTTTTCTATCATTCCCCAGCTCAGTGACTGGAACCACCATGCAGATACACAAGCAGGAACCTAAGTGTCATTCCCACCTATCACTTGTCTTCATCTTCCAAATTTAATAAACCCAATTCCACTGATTTAACCTCCTAAACAGATCTTGAGTTTTCCTCCACTGTCACGTGCTAGTCTAAGCAATCTCTAAGGAATTTCAATGAAACCAGGTAGCATGCAGACTTTTTGAGTTCACCCTTTCTCAAAACTATCGTTTTATCCTCAGATTTAGCTAGTACCAGTGGCCGTGGGTTTCCACAGGATCTGATAAACAACAAAGTAATTTCCTGATGACTTTATATTATGAGCAAAACGAAAATTTATAAAACTGCAGTATCTGAGTTCTTGCATTATTCATTGATTACATTTTACTTAAATCGTATTCTTAATAAGGCTGGCATTTGAAAAAATTCAGTGTGTAATTGACTACAATTAATTATTTAGTGGCAAGAGATAAGGATTGTAAAAGATTCAAATAGGCTGAAAATCATACACGGAGCAGATTTTTAAAAAGGGAATGTAACTACAAATAAAACTCGACTGCAAAATCCTATTTTACAGATCTTCAATTTAAAGCTAAGAGAAAAGTAAATACTAAATGAAAACCCCATACAAAGCAGGTTCAAATGAGGAAATACATATTTTCAAAGGGGTCTCCTCAGGCAATGCAGTCACAACACACAATTAGTCTTTTCATATCTCAAAGTACTCTCTTGGAGAGAGGTCATCAAATGGGTAGGAGTAGTTGTAGCATGAAAAAACTCTTTCTTCCAGCAGTACAGCCTGGGTGGCCAAAATCTCTTCACTATCACAACGAATGGCCAACCGTGCGTAACCATAACAACAGCCTCTATAATGGTTAGCAATGTGCTTCTTAGAAAAGGATGTAGTTCAAGGTCAAACTCTACACTTGTGAAGAGGCCTTATCCTGTTCCTCTGCGCAAACTTGTCTTTGAACAGCAGCCAAAATTTGAGGCTCCCTCAACCTTGAGAGTGTCAGCCCAATGGCTCCGCCAGCTTCCCTCCACGGTTCTTGCCAGGACTTCCTGTTTCTGTCCTTTCTTGGCTCCTCCATTTCCTGGAAAGCACTCTGTTGGGGCCAGAGTTGGGATGGCGATCACAGAACCCTGTCACCCAGCCCCTGCATCACTGAGCCTGCTGGATCCTGTGAACGAGGCCTTGACTGGAGCCCTTCTACTCAGAGCTGGGATCAAGCCCACCAGGAGCTGAGGAGGAACGAGATGCTGGGGATCCTTCCAAGTTAGCTTCTATATCCGTGGTCCCTAAACGTGTGTGGTCACACATCCCTATCAGTAAAAATTTTTGAGCATGTACCCCAATATATATTCATTCATAAATTATACATACAACTATATGCTGAAACCTATATATTAAATTTTAATAAAGCTTAACATTTTTCTTTTTCAGAAAAAGTAGATCTAATATTTTCTTCCCTGTCTTCAGTTGACTGTTTTGCATACCTCATAGGTTGCTTACACTGGACTTTGAAGATCATTGCTCTTCACTTTTGCCTGAGTCAACATGCTAAAATACAAATCTATCCAGCTTAAAACCCTTCAACAGCACCACACGGCTTTCAGGATAAAGTCCAAATTCCTTGACACAGGTTTTAAAGTCAGTCTGGCTCGGATTCACCACTTACTGTCCCGTAATTTAGAATCACAGTACTTGCATTCTCTCTACACCATACATTTTTTTCCTTCCAGGACTTTGCACAGACTTTTCCCTCTCTATAGAAATCATTTCTCTCCACACAGTCATCCCTGCTAACTGTTATTTACAGAAAATTCCCTGGGATCTCTTCCTCCACCTCCCGCTTTGTCAGGATTTTGAACCCATGCATGCTTCCCCAACACAATAGAGTTTTTTCTTTACACAACATACATCATAACCAATTGCAATTATTTATTTACTAGTGAGCTTGCTAAAAGTTGGGATGGGTTTTTCATTAAAAGGCTTGGGTTTAACATGGTTAAAAAGGTGAAAAATCTACTGGTTTGAGATGATGCTTCACACCAGCTCAGGGCGGGTATGAAGAGGGCCCAGCCTCCTTCTTTACCAAACAGGTACTAGCTCTGGTCCCGGGAACTGAGGGCCAGGAAGGGTGTTCCTCCTGCGCTCTCTCTGCCATCTTCCTCCTCCAGTGTGTCTGCACCACTGTGGTCTGGTAACAGTGTTTTCCAGATTTCATGATTCTTGGGAAGAAATTAATTTTATGGTAGACCCAGGGCATACATACATATTTGCACATATACATACACACACACATACATAGACACTTATGTATGCACACATATTACTTAAGTATCACATACCACTTTCTTAAGGAGGCCTAACAACCTCTGTCCCATTCTTGAACCCTCTTATGCTGCTTTATTCTTTCCTTTTTCCATCAAACCTTCAGATACACTAAATAGTTGATTTTACTGTGTTTATTTTTATGGTCTGAATTCCTCCCTAGATTAGACTGTAAGCTCCTAGAGAGCAGGATCTTTGTTCACTTATTTATCACAAGTGTCCAAAAGGGGACCGGGCACATTGTCAGCCCTCAATAAATATTTGTTGAGCAAATGAATGAATGAATGAATTGAAATAAATGTTTCATGAAACTAATCTTTACTATGTGAAATACATGCATATATTTTCTCATCTCATCTGTTAAAAAAGCAAACTGACCAAGATCCACTAATGGGTCAAAACCTGAAGTTTCAAAAGCACTGGCCTAGGCTGCTCTCCTAAGGGCCTGTATCAGGGCACCCTGATATGGCCGGAGGGAAAATACCTTATGGGCCAGGAACCTTCTAAGACGATGCTGGCAGAACTTACCAACAGGGGGTGGGTGTGAGGGAGGTCAGCAGCAGCCCCTGCAGAAAACTGTATCCAAGGAGTGTTGGGGTGGTTTAAAATATATCCTTCAATTCTTTGACAGTTCTCCCTTCAAAGGGTGGAGACTAATTTCCCTCTCTTTAAGTGTGGGCCAGGCTTGAGAACTCACTTCTAATGAATAGAGTGTGGTGAAACTAACCATGTGTGGCTTCCAAGACTAGATGTGGTTTTCTCCTTGCTCTCTCTTTTAGACCACTTATTATGGGGGAAGCCAGCTGCCATGTCTTGAGGACAACTCAACCAGACCAATGGAGAGGCCCACAACAGCTATGTGAGTGAGCCATCGTGGAAGCAAATCCTCCAGCCCCAGTCAAGCCTTCAGATGACAGGAGCCCTGGCTGACATCTTGACTGCAACCTCAGGAGAGACCTTGAGCCACAGCCATGCAACCAAACCACTCCCAAATTCCTGACTGCAGAAACTATGAGATGATAGAAGTTTGTTGTTTTAAGCCACTAGGTTTTGTAGGAACTTGTCACACAGAAATCAATAATTAATACAAGTCTAAGCAATTCAAAAAAGCATTCACTCTTATAACACACTTTTTTATCTGGAAAATGAAACAAAATTGTTTTCAGAATACAAACTAAAATGTAAAGCTTGTTAAAATACTCTTTGCTGGCAAAGATTTCAAAAGACCTGATTCAGATTATAGCTGCAGAGAGCTAGAGCCGCTTCTTGTTGTAAAACATTTTTACAGATTTCCAGTTGTTTAAGAGGAATCCATGGCCAACAATCAAGGGAGACTTCTTGCCCTGACAGAAATGCAATTAATTGGCTTTTTTCTTTTTAAAAAGTAAGTGGAAAATTTAGAATACCAAGAAACAGGGATCAATGAAAAGGGTTTTCTCACTATGGTTTCCCCCCTACACTTTCAGACGCAGAAGTTTGGGTTGGGCTCATCATATTCCTCAGTTCATGGCACTTTCATTGTGCTCCATGAAATGTCCACTCTGATTTAACTTGTTTAGTTAACTTCTCGTATCCCCACTCCACTCCCACTTAGTTATCATAGGCGATCATTCTAAAGTGTTTGCTGTGAATCCTTTCACATGAGTAATATTGTTATGGGTGCATTTCTAAAAGTGGCATTATGGTCTAGACTTTCTTCCGTTTCTCACCTTTTTCATTTATTGCTTTCTATTTAGATCTTTCAGTTTTGCTGTGTGCACCTACTCCATCCTACCATTGCTTCCTCATATCTACTTAGCCATTTGCCCAGAGATGGTCACATACATGGTCTCCAGCTCCCTTAAATGCAAGTCCCACTGTAATGAGTATCCTCAGATATATCTCTTCTAGATCTGTGGGAGAATTCTGTAACCAGGACCAGGACTGCTTGATTGTGGGGCATGTGCAAGCTTAATTGGACTAAATGCTGTAGTTTCCTCCAGAATGTCTGTACCATCTACGCTTGTACCAGGAAGTAGTGTGGGAGGATCCCTGCATTCTCCTGTGTCCAGCTATCTAGCTGTCTTCCCATCTGTGGGCATGAATTGATATCTCGTTATTTTATTTATGATTCTAATGAATTTGAGTATTTATCTGCTTGTGAGCTACATAGGTTTTCTCTTTTGTGCATTGTATATTCAAATCCATTACACATTTACCGTTGGGTTTTTTTGTCTTCTTGTTGATTTGCAAGAGTTTCTAAAATAGTCAAGGTATTAATCTAGACTAATATTGCAAATATTTTCTTCTAATTTCTGACCGTTCTGTTAGTTATATTTATGGTGTTCTTTTCTGAATAGAAATCTTTAATTTTGATGTCACCAAATCCATCTATAGCCTTATGGTTTATGCTCTTAGGGATTTGTTTAAGAACTTCTTCCCCATCTCTAGGTCACAAAGATATTCTCCTACCTGTCTTTTGTCACCTGTATAGCTTTTATGCTTTAAATCTAGGGCTTCAATCTACATGGAGTCTACCTTAGTATATGCTCTAAGGTTAGAATCCAATTTCATTTTTCTTCATAGATTCCTTTTCCCTACTATGCAATATACAGCCACACACACTTCTCAGCCCTCTGCTCGTTTCTTTCTTTTTGTCTTAAAAGTCTGGATGCTGAAGGTTCCTTTTGTCTCAGGAGTAGAATAAACAAAGAGAAGTTCATCCGCGGTCAGGCTTAGAGATTATGAACTGGTCTCTGTCTTCCTAAGTGAGCTCCTGACCCTTTTAAAAAATAACTGAGACTAACAACAGTGATGACATCCAATTTGAACTTTTCCTCTCTCATTTGGGACACTGGGAGGAGGGTCCTCTCTATTTTCTAACAGAAGGAGCATGTAAGGCAAGCTGACTTGGGATTACAAAGTAGTAAGCGGGCATGTTTTCTTGTGACTAGTGAAAAAGTTTTGCAGAACCTCTCATACTTTGTACTCCTTCCTTTGTTAGAAGTTACATTAATCAACTTTGGGGAATGAGACAGCCCAGGCCTTGCAACATCATGTTCTTGGAACTTTAGCAACACTTTATCAAGCCCATATTTTCCCTGATGAAGAAAAGAGTCACATATGGCAAATAACCGAGAAGCCCCTAAAAGGGCTTTTCCGTGGATCCCACGGCATGAACTACCTTCACTTTTTCCCATGGAATGGGACTAGATGGGTGCAATACTCTTAAGGTATGGCAGATCCTTGTATTTGGCATTCCCCATGGGAAAATGAAAGAAAGAGGCTAGTGCCTTTTTGTCTTTGCAATATCATGGGACTAGTAAAATAATGTCTTTGGAAAAGTAAAAGGCAACAGGAAAAGAGCAAGACCAAATATGAGATGGATTGACTCCATAAAGGAAGCCACAGGCATGAGTCTACAGGAGCTGAGTAGGGGACAGGACATTGTGGACATCACTCATTCATAGCATCACCAGGAGCTGGAGCCAACTTGACAGCCCATAACAACAATAAACACAGGTAAATGGATGACACTCAATCCATTAATGACAATAGTGCCAAGCAAGCCACTATTCACAAATGTGAAGCAGATGTTTGTATTGAGGTTTTAAAATAATACTGGATAAGATTGTTCCAGTTCAGTTGAATCTTGATAAAAGTGATCTTCACACTAAATTATCTCCCAATTTGCCACAGTCCATTGGGTCCAAGGATGACACTTCTGGTCCTCATGAATTTTACTTAAATATTATATTTTGATATGGGTTAATTTTCTTCAGCCAAAAGGAAAATAAAAAGCTAGTGTTATTACTTAGAGTTTTTGTTGCTTGGTAGGTAGTGGCCCTGAAAGGGCACTGATGGCAACTTGATTAGGTTTAATTTAATTGGCACGCACACTTTCTTGACCGCAACTTGGAATTGCCTGGTCTTTTTGTACTAGCAGGCAATGGTCTGACATGGTACCCCACTGTTCATGCAAGAGAGGTAGATGCCTCTTCCTGAATCTCAGTGAAAACGATTATAGGCATATGAGTGCAGCCTGTAAGACACACTTGTTGGAAACTAGTGGTGTACACACAGGTGCAGACATGGTGGGTGGGGGCGGTAAAAGGAGGAAGTGGTTATAAGTTTAATATAACTAAAAGAGCAAGGATGAACCGACCCCTGTGAGGGTATGTCTGGGTATTGTAACTTTCCAGGCAGAGCTTGATTCTCAGCCAGCGTTTGGGCTCTGTAAATGTTATTAAACCATAAAACTTGCGGAATAATTTTGGTCTGGTTCTCTCTTAAAAATTCTCTAGCTATTACTAAGTCTTTTTCTCCTTAGGACTTACAAATTATATATTTACCATGACCCACATTTGTATGAACAATGCCTGTATGAACAAGTTTCGTCATTTCTGAAGTTATTTATATCCAACGCACAGTCCTCAGATCTAAGAGGAGAAGGTTTTCCTTATGTTTAATGCCGACTAGAGTCCCCACCTCATTGCACTACCTGTAAGACAGAAGTGAACAGGGAAGATTTTAATATTTAATATTTGTTCCTGCCAATAAAAATCCTTAATTTGTGCTCATGCATTGCTGAAGGTTCTCTACTTTATATCTATACAATTTCACCATCAATCATTTAAACTGTGCTGTCCAACATGGTAGCCCATAGACTTATGTGGCTATTGAGCAGTTGTCATGTGGATAGTCCAAATTGAGATGTGCTGAAAGTATAAAATACACACCAGATTTTGAAGACATAGTATTAAAAAAAAGGATGTAAGGGGCTGGCCCCGTGGCCGAGTGGTTGAGTTCGCACGCTCCGCTGCAGGCAGGCCAGTGTTTCGTTGGTTCGAGTCCTGGGCGCGGACATGGCACTCCTCATCGAACCACGCTGGGGCGGCGTCCCACATGCCACAGCTAGATGGACCCACAACAAAGAGTATACAACTATGTACTGGGGGGCTTTGGGGAGAAAAAGGGAAAAAAATTAAAATCTTTAAAAAAAAGAATATAAAATATCTCATTAATAGTTTTTTATATTGATTACACGTAGAAGTAATATTTTGGGTATATTGGATTAAATAAAATATATTATTAGAATGAATTTTACCTATTTCGTTTTACTTTTTCAAATGTGGCTACTAGAAAATTTAAGATTACATTTGCGGCTCCCATATTTCTATGAGATAGCACTGATCTAGAAGCTGGTTTAGGGTCTCTTGGCACCAATTCCTTGCCCAGAGACTTCGGTTAGATCCCTTGATCTCAGCCACGTGGGAGTGAACTCTTTCATGTGGCTTAACCACCTCCCCCAAACATTGGCCAAGTGAGCAACTGGGTGTTAGTAAGGATTAGAGCCAATGACTGGCTTCTCATTACAGCCTCCCCTGGCCTGGGAAGCCAGAAACATGAGGTTATTGGACATGCTGTAAGATATCTACCTTTCTACCAGGCGAGTGGAATTCAATTCCAGGGGCTGTGCATGGAGGAGGCCAAGGCTATTTGTTTTACTCAACTGAAATCATAACTCTAGCTTTGAGCAGAAAATGCCATTATCAGAAGTAACAGGATTAGGGGATCAATAGTGAAAAAAACCAACTAAAAACCTTTTAATTTAATAATTCTAGGTTTAAAATTCCCCATTTGGCTACATGATCGGTATTTCCCGAGTTCTCAGTCATGCCACCTCTTTCGCAGCTTGATCACTGGGAGTTCTCTATACTCTGATTTCCATTTAGTTGGAGGGAATTTTGCTTTACTTTAATCTTCTGGTGGTTTATAGAGTCATGAGTTCCAATTATATTTAAATAAGTGGGTTAGCATCGAATTATCTCCCCAAAGCAATACAAAAGAATAACGTATAGGGAAATTTATGTTTCTTTTTCCCCTCGATTCATTTTTTTCTCTAATAAAACATGTACTTTTAAATTCCAATCTAAATCTCTTCCCTAGGAGAAAAGTTTATTTTATTTTATTATTTAAGTTTTTATTATGGAATCTTTCAAGCGTACACAACAGAGAAGAGAATAGTAGAATGAGTCCCCATCTATACATCACGCAGTTTCAACAATTGCCAAAATATTCCCAATCTTGTGTCATCTATTTCCCCAACATATCTCTTTTCTCCTGAGCATTTTGAAGCGAATCTCAGCCATGTCTCCTGTAAATACCTCAGTGTGCGTGTCTATGTGATTGATTGTTGATAAAGACTTTTTGAAAAACATAACCGCTCTGACATTTATCACTTAAGAAGATTAATTACCATTCCTTAAATAATCGAATATCCATAGCATATTTGAAATGCCCCTTTTATCTTAAAAATTCCTTTTTATGGGTTGTTTGTTTGAATCAGGATCCAACCAAGTATCACAAATTACATTTGGTTGCTGTGTCTCTTCAATCTCCCTTACTCTGTAACAAACTCTTTTCTACATGCTGTGGTGTGTAAGAGGAAAGGAGCCATGTGTCTATAGACTCTCTCACAACCTGTTCTGGCTGTTTCTTTGGGGTATCATTTAATTTGTTCTGCAAACTCCTGTATTTCCTGTAAATTGATAGTTAGACCTAGAGGTCTAAGTGATAGGCTCAGGTTCAATTTTCGGTGAAGAATCCTTCATAGGAGGTGCTGTGTACTTCTTTTGGCATCACATTATGTGGTTATTGTCCCACTTTTGGAAAGGCCAAGATTAGTCAGTATGTGCCAGATACGTCAGACTGATCCCTCGATTAGGTAGTTTCTTACCAACATTTCATCGAACGGTTTGGGACTCCATCAAAGAAGGACCTTTTTCTACTCAGATGATGAGGACAAGCAGGGCCAGTGTTTTTAGCACAGAGCTGCTTGAAGCAGCATAGAGGTACCTACAGGAATATTCTCGGTTCATTCGCCCATTTGCCTGCCTCTGGGGGTGTATACTTGTCAGAGAAGTCCACTTTCCTGTGAGACGATCAACAACATGATTCCAATGTAAGTCCTCACCAGAGGTTTCATAGAATCTATGCGGGAAACTAGGATTTTAATACCGGAAATTAAAGGCAATAGGGTGGTGTGTGTGTATACGTTTGTCTATGTGTGTGTGTGTATGCGTGTGTGCAGGTAAGATTGAAAAAGACTATCTTTTAGCCTGAAATAGTTCTACTGTTTTGAGGTAAATATCCTTTATTTGATGAAACGATCTTTACTGTAGTTCATAATTGGCCACATACAAAGTCGGCAACTTTATTTTCCTGATCTGTGAAATCAGAAAGTCTCAGATAACAGGTTAAGGTGATCCTCAACCGAGGAGGCATATGAGAACCTCAGGGTGTCATGAGCTCCTATTATTTTTCCAAGGGGGGCATAGGGGAAAAAAATGTGAGAAACACTAATCTAAAAGACAAAGGAATCAGCGCAGAGAGCATAAACTTTATTAGATGACATAGGTGACCCTAATTGGCAGTCTTTTCTTTTTCCCTGTAAAGGTCTACTTACTTTCAATAGCCCATTAAAAATAAATGGTCACAATCAGATACCACCTCATTCCCACTAGAATGGCTAAAATGAACATGAAATGATAAGAACTGTTGGACAAATTAGAACTATCATACACTGCTGGTAGGAATGTGGACAAATTGGAACCCTCATACACCAGTGGTAGGAAAGTAAAATGGTACAGCCACTTTGGCAAACAGTCTGGCAGGTCCTCAAAGGGTAAACAGAGTTGCCATATGACCCAGCAATTCCATTACTAGGTATCTACCCAAAAGAACTGAAAACATATGTTTACATAAAAATTTGTACACAAATGTTCATAGCAGGATTATAATAACAGCCAAAAAATTTTAACAACCCAAAGGCCATCAGTTGGTGAATGGATAAATAAAATGTGGTATATCCGTACAATGGAATATTATTTGGTAATAAAAAGAAATGAAGTAGTGATTCATGCTACAACAAGGATGAACTTTGAAAACATTATGCTCAGTGAAAGAAACCAGTCACAAAGGAGCAGATATTATATGATTCAATTTATATGAAACGTCCAGAATAGTCAAATCCATAAAGACGCAAGTAGATTGGTGGTTGCCTAGAGCTGGGGTGAGGGCCGCTAGGAGGCAGGGGTTGGGGAATGACTGGTAATATACATGGAGGTTTTTTGGGGGTGATGAAATGTTCTAAAATTATTTAGTGATAGTTGCACAACTCTGCGCATATATTGAAAACCACTAAGTTATACACATAAATGGGAGAATTATATGGTATGTGAAATATATCTTAATAAAGCTATTATAAAAAAATAAAAACGAGCCTTTTGAATAAGTATTGCTTTGAAGACATGAAATGTTCCACTCATCTACTGTATAGAATCTCAGGGATTAGAGAATTTAAAAGTTAGCAATGATTTTCTAGTCATTCGGTCTTTTTATCTCTTTATTGTCCTCACATTCTTTTTCCATTTTCTATGGAAATGGAAACATTTTAATTTAAATTAACAAGACTGCCCATTTATTAACTAACAATGAAAGTTAAATTTACTAATGTAACTGGTATGAATAAATCCACTAAAAAGATCAAATTAGATTAGAAGGTCATTTAATGAATAAAGGTTTGGAATAAATGGTGTTACATACACCCATTTCCTGAATTAAGAATAGGGAACATAAAATCTCCTAGGGCATAGAGAGAATAGTGAGTTATATTTTAAAGTTTATGACCAGTCTTAGAAAAAAACAGAGGAGAATGAGAACTGTGGACATGAGGAGACAGGGAGACAGAGAAAGAACAAGGGTTGTTGGAATCTTGGAGATCCCAGTGTTAATTGGACCCTAAAATGGTGGAAGGAACATGAGCCTGTGAAAAACAGCTCTCTTAAATTTCTCATCAGAGATAGTATATCGAGAAAGCAGACTGGGCTACTTAAACAACGCTATCTAGTGATGGATAGCATAAGACCATAAGCGTTTTAAACTACAGAAAGTGAGAATTTGAAATGCAGAATATGAAACACCAAGATTTATGTCACGAATTCAAAATGCAGAGGGAGCGCGTGAACAAAAATAGACTTAAAGTGGTTATTCAAAATACCAGACGATTCAGATGGAAAAATAAACACACAGAAGGTTCCAGGCAGGCCCTTCCTGATTTAGGCAGAGCTGGTGCTCATATGACCCTTTTTTTTTTTGAGTTTGTAATAGTTTACATCATTGTGAAACTTCAGTTGTACACTATTACTCATCCATCACCATACATATGTGCCCCTTCACCCCCTGTGCCCACCACCCGGCCCCCTTCCTCTGGTAACCACTGAACTGTTCTCTTTGTCCCTGTGTTTGTTTATCTTCCACATATGAGTGAAATCAACTCATATGACTCTTGACTGTCATGAGGGGAAGCTGGGCAACGGGATGAGGTACAGACACTCTATAGAGAGAACAGAAGGCCCCCTAAAAGGAGCCAGAAACCAAAAAAAAGATCAGAGCATGTTGGCTCTTAACCAATCTTGAATGGCTCATTGTCAGAGCAGCGGAAAATCCCCTTTCCTCCCTTCCTCCCTTTTCCAGCCATTCTTATGGCTGGACGAATAAAATTGACACAAGATCAGATCAACAGGAGAAAACCCCAGTTTCATACGTCCGTATCGGAGACCATAAAGAAATGATGCTCAGAGAGTCAACCAAGCAGGCAGCATATATATCTTTTACACAAAGAAACAATCAACTTTTGAGGAATGACAGGACAAAGAAAGAAACAGATTTGAGGAACATAAATAGTAAGGAATTTCAGCTGAGTTTAGGCTTGAGGTAGTAAATTAGCAAGGTGTGTTTATGCAGGCTGCTGGGCCTTGAGTTCCTCAGCTGTGGTGATAAGGATCAGAGAGAGTACCTGTCACAGCGAGGATTTTCCCCCCACTTTCAGGGGGAACACACAGAAGGGTCAGAATGCCATTTTTGCTTCTCAAGTAACTTTAATTCAAAATAATCAATATGCTATTGTGGTATATTTGGGGGGTGGCTTGCCCTGGGCCCCAGCACCATAGAAGGCCCACGCCCTATTGACCTAGAATTAGGCAAATTTACCTAGAAAATGGAGATTCCTCAGAGATGGTTGGAACTCCAGCTACTTCAAGAAGCAATCTCAAGCGTTGCAATTTCCATTGGAGAAACACAAAGGAAAAAAAAAAAAGAGTGATAAAGACATTCACTAGGCAACGTTCTTAATTTGTGACCTTTTGAGATCATGCTCAAAAGATTTTAAAGCCAAGTTGTGCTTTCATAAGTAAAGGCATACGGTGCCTTTCACTTGTCCCTAAGGCTTAAATGAAATTAAATTTAAGGTCAAAAATTCGCATCGCTTTTTTGTGGACTCCATGAATTAATTTGTTCAAATCTCTTCCACTGTGTTTTTTTCTCAGTTTTATTGAGAAATAATTGCCACACATCCCTGTGTAAGTTTAAGGCATACAGCTCAAAGATTTGATTTACATGTATTGTGAAATGATTACCACAATATGTTCAGCTAACCTCCATCCTCTCATGTAGGTACAATAAAAAGAAAAGAAAGAAAAAAAGGAAAAAGGTCTTTTCTTGTGATGAGAACTCTTAGGAGTTGGCTGGAGGCATGATTTGGAGACCTCTGCCATGTCTCCTGCAGGCTGGTTGGTGACCATTTTGTGCTGCCTCAGAAAGGCCTCTGACGAGTCACAGGGGACTCCATTTAAATTTAACACGCTGCAATTAATTCTCCCAAAAGACTGTGCCTGACAGTTTAAAGAGTGTTATGTAAGAAGATGGAGCTCAATTTGGTGGTGTATCAATTTACAGTCGAGTTAGCATATTTTCACATGAACTGTAAATCTTGCGGATTCCCCGGCTTTCAGCCTGATTTACAAGCTTCAGTTTCTAGGCACACGCCACACTGCGCGAGTCTCCCCTCCCCACAGTGTCGTAACAGCTCTCCGTGGATCCTCAGTTCAGAGCTGGCCAAGACGCCAGGGAAGAACGGTAGTAAAGCCACAGAGCAGGAGGAGCTGGAGAACCAGGCTATTTATAACTTTGCCCTTTCTGATTGTCACGTTCGGTCCTACGAACATGGCCTGCCCCTCAAGTTATTGATCTAAATGACCCAGTTGCACAGTGCAACTCTTCTAATTTTTAGAGTTAACTTATAATTTGTAATAAGCCGTTAATACTTTAAAACCCAAATAAAAGATTTTATAGCTTTATTAAGATATGATTCGTATATCACGCAATCCAGCCTTGTAAAGTCTACAGTTGAACTTTTTTCTCATACATTCACCGTGTTGTGCAACCATCACCACAATCTGACTTTAGAACATTTTCTTCCCTTCTGAAAGGAACCTTGTAGCCATTAGATGTCACTCTCCATTCCCTCCACCCTCTCTAACTCAAGCCCTAAGCAACTGTGAATCTACTTTCTGGCTGTAAGGAGTCGCCTATTCTGGACATTTCATAGAAATGGAATCATACAATATGTGACATTTCACTGAGCATAATATTTTCAAGGTTCATTCATATCATAACATGTATCAGTATTTCATTTATTTTTGTTACCAAATAACTTTCCATTGTGTGGAATGACACATTTTATTTATCCATTCAGCTGATGGACACCCAACACAAAGAATTTATATAAGAAAATATAATGGCTCATATTTAATCATGGAATTCATCTTGGTTATTGTTATACATGCTCTGCAACAATTTCTAAATCCTACTTGAAGTGTAATTTACCTGGAAGTCTGGCTATGAATGATGATATAGAAAATTAATTCTAGAATGTGCAGTGTTCATTGAGGCATTTCTGGATCAGTAGGGCCTTTCCTCTAACATTTGCACACCACACTTCCAACCGTCTCTGATCCTACTTTGCACCTGGGATAAGCATGTTCTAAAGAGCACTGATGCGGGTTTGACAAGCCTGTCAGTGATGCTTCAGCTAGGTCTAGGCAATTTTTACCTGGTGATGCTTCAACAAGGATGTCCTAAATAGCCAGGAACTTCCAGACTATCCAAAACGAAATCCATTCTCTAGGTTCAGGTCTTTCAAATGGCTGCCCTGCTCTGACTCTGGTGAGGGGGGATTTGCATGGAGTCTCAGGCTGCAGAGAGATGCAGGGTCTGAATGGGGCTGTTCCAGATGTGATGACTCATGTCTATAAAGGTCACTCATTTGCAAACATGACCTCAATCAGTTTTTGCAGAGATGTGTAGCTTACCTGCCAATAATCATTTTCATAAATGAGGCTATTTCATTGCCTGAAGATTGGTACTTATAACGTTGGCTGTATCAGCAACAGGAGCAGCTGAATGGCCACGATTATAATCCCCAGGTGAATCGCATTAACTTCTGTATGAAGGAAATGGCACCCTCAAAGCAGTTAGAGGCTGCTTGGATAAATCTGAAGGATTTATGAATAAAATACTGTAGCCTAGGATATAGGGGCAAGGGCAGGGGGCTGAGCAGGAGCTCTCAGACACAGGCAACGAATGCCCTAGAAACTCAAGCCCTACGTTTTCATGCTTGCTCCGCTAATGACATGGTGACACCACTATGTCATGTCTGTTTACTCCACTGGAAATGCAGATGGTATAATAATTGTCAGAATGGTGAACTGAAATAATGTATATAAAAGTGCCTGATGGCCAGCAGGCATTGTATAAACCATTAACTGAATCTGAGAAGAGCAAGATGATTCCAATTTGGCTTATGCCAAATACCAATATAGCAATCTCTGTTTTACAAAATAATTTCTAAGTCCCGATTATTGCCACAGTTTTCACCTGAACAATTTCTGTACCACACAATCATTTAGAGACCCATGAATTTCACTACAAGTTGATACATACAGAACAGTTAGTTCACTTCAATATGGCGCCAAGGATGCATAGTAAACAAAACAGACACAATTCCTGTTTTCAAGAAGCTTATAGTCTCATAAGAGGTCAAGGTACCTACCCTACCATGCATGACTTCTGAGCAAATATTACTTGCAAGTCCCTTGTCTATATAAACAATTTGATATTTAAAAGGTATTACAAAATTCATGGACCTATGTGAGGTATAGTGATTTACTAATGAAGATTTAGAATAATGGTTAAAGAAGAGATATTAATGTATTTGTTTATTGTCCAGTCAGTGTACATAAAAATTCTTCTTTGTGTCTAGGCACCATCTCTTTTGTTCATGTCTAGGAATCATCTCCTTGTGTTCTTTGTTGTCAAATGCCCCGTTCCTGACTACTTTCACATCTCCCAACGTGAGAAAAAGGGAGCAGCACTGTTAGTACTCACAATGCCGCCCATGGCTCTTCAGAATCTGTATGTATTGAAACAACATAGACATTCTGGTCCAGGCAGTTCCCCTCACCGTTATTCAATGCTGGTCACGCCATTACTCACAATGCTGCATCACCTGCTGGGCTGACTGTGAACACTGGCTTCCGATGACTCTCTCAAAGGTTCTTCCTGTGCTTCATTGATGCTGACCACAAATGCAAGTCTTACCCAGAATATGCAGGAAAATGTGAACAATGATTTGTTTTCTGGTCAGGAGGCTTTTCTGTTTGGAATTTTGTAGCTTAAACTAGAACAACTCATTATCCAAACATGTCTTCTCATGCACTCTTTAGACTGTAATTCCTGCATTGTCATAATGTGATCTCTCTGGAAGTTGTCTGTACCCCTACCTTCCAGACCACTGCCACCAGTAGGGAGGATAGAGGAGCCATGGGTAGGAAGAGAAGAGTGGTCCAATTCTTGCAAGGAATGTCAGCCCTTTATATGGTAAAACAGGCAGCATATTGATCAGAAGCACAAGAAGACGCTGATCAGAAGGATCCATTGGATTGGAAGGCCCATTGGCATCGTGGAGTAAGAGCCTTGAAAGCCCATGGGGGAGATAGGCACCACCACTTCTGCAGGACTGCATGGCATGTGTCAGGCAGGAGCCTGTGGAAGAGGTGGGGTGATGCTCTGGATGACAGTGCAGGGAAGGTACACAGGGTGAAGGATGCCTGCCACCACCCCCAGAGGCCCTCAGGTGCTAATGATGGGAGACGGCACCACACTGGGAAATGGGCAAGTGAAAGGCAAGCCTGGCTCCCTGAGTTTGTGACTTGGTTTCACGTAAATGGAATCATATGATATGTGGTCTTTTGTGACTGGCTTCTTTCACTTAGCATGTGGGGTTTAATGCTCTGCATTGCCATCGTGAAATTCTTAATAATTTTATCTTTGAATTTGTGTTTTATAAGTGAATCCTATGGGACAATGGAATATGCACGTGAGCAGCGGAGATATGCCAGGGGCCCAGCCACTGAGCAACTGGCCTGCTGGCCAGACACACACATGTATGCCTTTGGGACAGTCTGACATTCTTGGAGTGCTAAGGTTGCCAGGCCAGGACCTGAGCTCGGATTGGTGGTGATGACAATTGCAGCAGCAGCAGCCACCGCAGAAAAGAGTGGTTCCCTATGGGGGCAGTGCCAGGGCCTGGGCCAGCTTGACCCTCTATCTCCAGAGTCTATCCTTGCAGTGTCTGCACAAATATTAACTCTCTGGCCTGAGCTCCAGGATAGGAACTGCGGGTGCTCAGGCAGTGAAGTTTATCAGTAAATTATTGCAAAAGAAAAACGTGCACACGGGCGTTGCAATAAAGCATATCAGGAAGTTATTATAATTCCAAAAGTGTTTTGGATTTCCAGTTTTTAAAATGCTGGAACATTGCAAAGCAAAGCAAATACCCACAGGCTTGGAAATTAAATTTAAAGGTCATTGCATTCAATGGAAAAGAACACCGCTTTCATAAGAAGCTTCAAATAAACCAGTTATTGATGAGGAAGAAAGATTTAGAATTAAATTTTCCTTGCAATTGGAGATACGATTATAGAATGAATAAACAAGTGTTTTAAGTTATAGGAAAATCATGAAGCCAATTTCAAAAACCTCCACAAGTCAGAGGACATGTCAGAGAAAACTTTAAAATGGCAATGTATAAATATAAGATTTAATTCAGATTTATACAAAATTGATTTGCACGAAGAATTAAATAAATTTTAAAAAAATTATTCTGTGAGAATCATCATCTCTAGATGTACTAACCTTTATATTTCAAAATAATTTATCAGAAATTTATTCCAGGGGCCGGCCCCGTGGCTGAGTGGTTAAGTTCCTGCACTCTGCTTTGGTGGCCCAGGGTTTCACTGGTTCGGATCCTGGGCACGGACATGGCACCACTCATCAGGCCATGCTGAGGTGACGTCCTACACACCACAACTAGAAGGACCCACAACTAAAATATACAACTACGTACTGGGGGGATTTGGGAGAAAAAGTGGAAAGAAAAAAGAAGATTGGCGACAGTTGTTAGCTCAGTGCCAATCTTTAAACAAACAAACAAAAATTTATTCCAGTATTGTCACAGACCGTAAACACTCTTAACAACTCCAGAAGCAGTTTCCTTCTTCTCAAAATTAAAAGTTATTAAAAATTATTTGTGATCTTGCATTTGCCAAGAGTGGCTGATGTTGCTTTCAGTTATGCCAATTGAAAATGAAATTGCTAAAAGTATAATTTTTGATGATCTAATAAATGAGTTTACAGAAAAGCAAGCCAGAAAACTTTTATGTTGTCAATATCACATTTTGAAAGTATCATTATTTATCATATTATCTAAAATTATGACAGACAATGGAATAGTATTCCATGCTACAAAGAAATGAGCTATTAAGCCATGAGAAGATAGGAGGAAATTTAAATGCATATTTACTAAGTGAAAGAAGCCAATCTGAAAAGGCTACATAATACTGTGAACCTAAAACTGCTCTAAAAATAAAGTCTATTTAAAAGAAGGAAAATGGGCAAAAGATCTGGACACCTCATCCAAGAAGATATACAGATGGCAAATAAGCATATAAAAAGATGCTCCACATCATATGTCATTAGGAAATTGCAAATTAAAGCAGCAATGAGATACCACTACACACCTGTCAGAATGGTTAAAATCTAAGAACAGTGACAACACCAGATGTTAGCAAGTACGTGGAGCATCAGGAATGCTCATTCATTGCTGGTGGGAATGCAAAACGGTCCAGCTACTTTGGAAGACAGTTTGGCAGTTTCTTACAAAGCTAAATATACTTATACGATACAGCAAATACATTCCTTGGTATTTACTCAAAGGACTTGGAAACTTATATTCACATACAAATCTGCACATGATGTTTATGCAGCTTTATTCATAATTGCCTAATCTTGGAGGCAACCAAGATGGCCTTCAGCAGGTGAGTAGCTAAATAAACTGTGGTACATCCAGACGAAGGAATATTATTCAGTGTGAAAAAGAGACAAGCTATTGAGCCATGAAAAGGCATGAAGGAACCTTAAATACATATAACTAAGTGAAGGAAGGCAATCTGAAATGGCTGCATACTGTATGTTTCCAAATGCATGACGTTCTGGAAAAGGCAAACCATGAATGCTTAGCATAAAACAGTAGAAGAATCAGTGATGGCCAGGGGTTGTGGGGCGGGAAGGAGGAGTAGGAGGAGCAGAGAGGATTTTTAGGGCAATGAAACCATTCTGTATGACACCATAATGGTGGATACATGTCATTATGCATTCGACAAAACCCATAGAATGTACAGCACCAAGAGTGAACCCTAAGGTAACTGTGGGCTTTGGGTGGTAATGATGTGTCAATGTGGGTTCATCAGTTGTAACAAATGCGCACTCTGGCGCTGGATGTTGATGTTGGGGAGAATATGCATGTTGTCGGGGCAGAGTGTATATGGGAACTCTTTACTTTCTGCTCAATTTTGCTGTGAACCTAAAACTTCTCTTAAAAAAAAATCTATTTTTTTAAAAGCTGGCTAAAAAAACCAAAACAAAAACAAAAACGAACTATGAGACACACAAAAAAGCAAGAAAAAGCAATTTGTTAAGAGATAAAATTATCAAAAGAACCAAATCCAGATATGGCCCAGATGTTGAAACTATCAAATAGTCTTTAAAATAACTATGATTAATACGTTAACGGAACTACTGGATAATGTGGAAAGCATGGATTAATAGATGCGAAATTTTAGCAGAGAGATAGAAACTATGAAAGAGAGTAAAATGAAAATTCTAGAAATAAAAAACTATTTTAGAGATGAAGAATTCCTATAATGAGCTTGTCAGCAGATTGGGAAGAGCTGAGGAAATGATCAATAAATGTGAAGACAGGTTCACAGAGATTATCCAAACTGAAACATAAAGAGAAAAATAAGTGTTTTTCAAGAAGCCTAGAGCAACCAAGAGTATCAAACAACATAATATATGTGAAACTGGAGTCCCAGAAGGAAAGAGAGAGAATAAACAGATAAATATTTATTTATTTATATAATATTTGAAAATTATTTGAAGAGGTAATTGGTGAGAACAAATATTTGAATTGTATTCAATATAAAGTTGAACCAAAAACATATTTGAAGAGATAATTGTTGTCAATTTTCCAAAATCAATCAAAGATAAATCACAGATTCAAGAAACTCAGAGAACTCCAAGTTGAGGGCAAAAATCACTTACGCATTTCATGATAAAATTGCTAAAAACCAAAGATTAAGACAAAATCTCCATGGTGGCCAGAGTAAAGAGAAACATTACATTCTTGTTTTCATTTGCACTTCCCTGATGAACATCTTTGAATATGCTTACTTGCCGTCTGCATGTCTTCTTTGGGGAGGCGTCTGTTAAAGTCTTCAGCCAGTTTTAATTGGTGTTTGCATTCTTATTGTTGAGTTTTAAGAGAACTTTGCATATTTTGAGTAACAGTCATTCACCAAATGGCCTTTTGCAAATATTTTCTCTCAGAGTTTGGCTTGTCTTCTCATTCTCTTGATACTGTCTTTCACAGAGCAAAAGTTTTCAATTTAATCAAGGCCAACTTACTGTTTTCTTTATGGATTGTGCCTTTGGTGTTGTCTCTAAAAAGTGACAGCCATACCCAAGGTCATCTAGGCTTTCGCTTATGTCATCATCTAGAAGTTTTATGGTTTCACATTTTACATTTAGATCCATGATCCATTTTGAATGAATCTTTGTGAATGGCATACGGTCTGCGTCTAGATTCATTTTTTGGCATGGGGATGTCCAGTTGTTCCAGCACCATTTGTTGAAAAGACTATATTCTGACAATTTTCACTAGTTTTCTCATTGCTCTTATAGAAGAAATCATTTTCAGAGGTCTTACTTTGTTATTTTTCTGACGCCGACTCCCAATAAGGAAGCAGTGGGTTGCACATCATCATATTTGCCCCTACTTCACGTTCATGTCAATAATTTTAACATTTTGTATTAGGACAGCTCTGTTTTTTCTGAAGGTTCTGATGAGATCAGTAGCCATGTGTCACCGGCAAACTCAACACATTTGCCACACACATTCGTGAGCAAGCTCTTCAGGTTTCTTTTTGAATCAAAGTTCTCAGTGTTGTAAAGCATCTTGGGACCGCTGTCCTTAAGGGACTAAAACAAATAAATAAAAAACGAAATGACATCTCAGTAGCTTTAATTAATTTTGTTTCATTAGTTCTGCACTTTTCATGCTCTTGCCACATAATTATTTGTAAATTATATTCATAGCTGTTTCTTAATTTGTAGTAATTTTATCACTCAGAGGATAATTGTTAATTATTTTTCCCTGTGGTTAGCAGGGAAGAAAAACAAGGCTTTTAAAAACTGTAAAATTAAATTGGAAACGAATTTCAATCAGTCTCATTCGCCTTTGCTCTGACATTCCAGATGGTGTCCATGGTTTGTATTCATCGTTATGCAAAATGACAGATGTCAGGAAGCAAATATTTTCAGCATATTAATAAGAGCAGTGCACTAGCCCTTCTGTACTAGCAGGTACGGTGCTGAGCAAGAATGCTGAGAACTCTCAGACACAGCAGACAAAAGGCTCATGCAGTGTCTTCAATTGGTTTCATGTCTGGATCAGTAAATGGAAAATCAAAAAACTGAGGCTCTACTCTCTACTCCACCACTTCCTGTGTGACTTTGATTATGTTCCTTCTGGAATGACATAGGGGTATGAAGTGATAAGTAGATTAGTTAGATTAATACGCTGATAATAACAGATCCTGCGTTCAGCATCATAATCAGTGAATTAGGTGGTGCACATGATTTTTAAAATATCTGAAGCTTATTTCTTTAAGCTCTGAAACATCATTTTTGTCAATTTTGAAGGAAATCTCTCTAAAGCTTATAACGTAGGTAATTGCTTTCAAGTGAACGACATGGGACATCATTTCAATTTCATCTTTATATCTCAGCCCATCAGCAGAAAGCTGAGTAGGTGATTTTACTGTGAGACCGAGCATAGAGGCCAAAGAGCATGGGCTGTGAGCCAGGCCCCCAGGGTCTGCAGGCCACGGCTGAGATTTTGAGAACTGATTAAGGACCCTGAGCCATGGCCTTAGGAACCCCAATCCATCTCAAGTAAGATAACAAAAAAGAAATCCACCTCCAGATGTGGCATAGTGAAAATGAAGGACACCAAAGACTCTGGGAAGAATTTAGAGAAAAAAAGGCAGATTCTCTTAAAAGAAGTGGCTTAATTACAGTTGGCTTCTCAACAGCAACCACAGATGCCAGGAGATGGGGCACCGGCATCTTCATTTTGCTGAAAGAAAATAGTCGCCAATATAGAATTCTTACACCTAGTGAAAATACTTTTAAAGAAATGAGAGCAAATAAAATAATCTTCAGACAAACGAAACTGAGAGAGTTCACCACCAACATATCCACACGAGGGGAACTTTGAAAGGATATATTTTAAGCAGAAGCAAAGCAAAGGCAGATGGAAGGGCTGAGATGTAAGAACGAACGCAGAGCAAAGAATACGGTAAAAATGAAGGTTTATCAGTCACAATCAGGAACATAGCAGTGCAGCATACATAACAGAGAACCCCAAATACTCAGTGGCTTGAAACAATAAAGGTTCACTTCTCACACATCCCACATGTCCATTGTGTGTTGGCTGGGGCCTCTGGTAACACTACCTCCTTTCAGGGATGAAGACTGATGGAGCCTCCTCCATCTGGAATGTCTGCTCTGCCTTTTGGAATGGTGCTGGTTGCCAAGGCAGAGAGAAAAGGAAATGGCAAAATGCAGAGTGTCCCTTAATGGCTTCCACTCTGAAGTGACACGGGTTACTAACACTCACATTTCATTGGCCAAAGAAAGTCACATGGTCATGTCTAACCCCAGAGGGTGGGGAAGAGCAATTTTACCATGTGCTGGGAAGGAGGAACATGAGAAATTCTGCCACTGTGGAGGAGTCTGAATGAACACTAACTACTTGAAACCATAACTTGAGAAGTTAAGAAAACAACAGCATAGAATTAAAACACACAATAACAATAATATAAATAGACAGCGGACAAATAAAATTTAAAGCATTAAATTGTATTGTCTGGGAGAGAGTAAGAGTTTGATAAACTTTAGCCTTTGATAATTTAGATATATATCCTGTAATTTCTTGGATAATTGCTAAAAGAATAAACTGTATAACCTCCAAACAAGTAGAGAATGAAAAAAAGAGGGATGGACATGATAAATAATGAAAGGAGAGAAAAATATTTTACTAGCCAGGATTTTTCAGAGAAACAGAACAACTAGGATGTGGCTATAGATAGAAACAGATTTATTATAAGGAACCGGCTCATGAGATTATGGAGACTGGAGAGCCCAAATATGTAATGGGGGCCAGCAGCCTGGAGACTCAGGAGAGCCAATGTGCAGATGAAGTCTGAAAGCAGTCTGCTGGATGATTCTCCCTTACCTGGGAGGGGGTTGGTGTTTTTGTTCTATCTAGGTCTTCCACTGTGTGGATGAGCCCCACCCACATTATGAGGGGCAATCTGCTTTACTCTACCAAATATAATGTTAATCTTATCCAGAAATACCCAGAATGTTTAACCAAATATTGGGGCACGCCCTAGCCCAAGTTGGTTGACATATTAAATTACCCATTGTAAAAATATATGAAATAGATGGGACAAATAGAAAGGTAGATTTAAAGCCAAATATATCAGTAATTACATTACACGTAAATGAACTATACGTTGTAGTGAAAAGTGATGGCTATGGTCCGGAACTCTCTTCCCAACTTGGACACTTCTAAGAAGGCCTGTACCTGTTGGAGGTGACTTAGCATGTTACAGAGGCCTCTGGGCCCAACTTCTCTCCCACATAAGTGAGATTTAGTATGTGGATTTGCAGGTCTAAAAGTCAGAGTGCTGCTCCCTCAGGTCTCTGGAATGTGTTGCTGCATGAGCTATGCTTTCTCAATGCATAACAGCAATGCTTCAGCTCTAGCACCTTATTTTAACTACAATGACTCTCCTACTCCCTGTTCAAACCCTGTTCCTAGTGGAATGAAAAACCGATATGACTGGTTTTCAAATATTTTGTGCCTTGGAAGCATTGATGACAATAGCAGGAATCTCATTCATTAATTTTTATTCATTAATTTTAGCTCCCTCTGCTGTTTCAGCAACACAGATCATTTTAAAAAACCAAAACCAAAAAGCAACACACACACACACACACACCCCTCCTAAGAACTCTTAAAGACAGGCAAAACCCAGAAACTGATTGGGGATTGCTATGGTCTGACCATGCCTGACCCCCAAATACATATGTTTCAATCCTAACTCCCAAGATGATGGTATTCAGAGATGGGGCCTTTGGGAGGTGATTAGGTTATGAGGGCAGAGACCTCATGATGGGGTTAGTGCGCTTATCAAGGAGGCCTCAGAGAGACCCCTCGCCCCTCACATTTGAAGACACAGAGAGAGGGCCCTCACCAGACACCAGATCTGCCAGCACCATGATCTTGGACTTGCAGCCTTCAGAACTGTGAGAAGTAAATTTCTGTTGTTTAGAAGCCACTCAGTCTACGGTATTTTTGTTACAGCAGCCCAAATGGACAAAGACAGGGATGGTAAGGAATATTCCTTAGATTGAGATTTTAAAAAGAAGCACTCTTCGTATGAAAAACAAAGGAAGTTATGGAATATAACTTTTACAAATAGCTACTTTTTTCTTTTATTACTTCTTCCTTTTCATCATAACTAAAAATTATGTTAGTGTCAATAAATATTACCCATCTGATCACAATAATTTATGGCTAAGAGTACTCATTTAATCTTCCACAAATATTTCTGGAATGCCCATTATGCACATGGTGCTGGATGCTAAGGATACAGTGACGAGGAAGACAGTTGTTTTTATAATGCTCTTTTATCTTAGAAATCTGCCAGGCTTTCTCCCTAACGCCTCTCATTGTCATATCCATTCCCTGGATAATAGATGAAATCATTAATGCAGACTAATGCAATTTACTATGGATTTATTTTTAGAAATAAGACTCTCTAAAAGTGTTGGCTCCATCTGATCTTCAAACCATCATTACAGGCAGTAGTGTGCTGCTTAAGAGCACAGACTTGGGCAAGTGGCAAACTTTCTGTGCCTCTGTTTCCTTACATGTATCATTGGGATGACGATAATAATAACACGACCTCATATAAGACTGTTGGAAATAATAAATAAGTTAATGCATGTAAAGAACTTAGAATAGTGCCTGACATATAGAAAACATGAAATAAATGTGAGCTATTATTTTTATTTGTTTGTGAATTAACTAAGCAACTACTATGGCTTTCCTATCCTTATAAACAAGCACACAAATGAAGATTTTCTACTTTGCTAATAGCTTGTTGTTTCCATACCCCTTTTTCATTCTTTTCGACAGCAAATTTTCTGAAAGACATAATTGCTATCTCTGCATCCTCACTGTTGGTCACACCTGAATCCTCTGCACTGTGGATCCTGTCTCTGGTCCTCTTCAGGATCTGTATTTCTAAAAGTCACTAATGTCCCCAAAGTCCAGTAAGAAGTTTCCATAGATTGTCTCCTTCTTGAAGTCTTGGAGGCATTTGACCTCTGACATGTATTGCTTGTGGGGATTCCTTGACACTGTGGTGCAGAGTTCTCCAATCTCTTTGACCCCTTTTCTGTCTCCTGTGCCCTGGCTTTTATCCCAAGAACAAAGATTCTTCAAAGTTCTGCACTCAACTAACTTTTCTTCTTCCTTCTCTATGGTTTCCTTGGGAAACATCATCCATTTTCACAGGGTCAACCATTACCTCTGGGGGAGGGGGCATGGTGTAGAAGCTGAGAGCACCAACAGCCCATTCTCCAGACACCAACTGGGTGTCCAACGATTCAATTCAATTCTGACACTAACTACCCGGAGTTAGTATCAGATTCCACAGATGTGAGGATTGAGTCCCACAGGATTGCTCCCCCATCAGATGCCAGTCCCAAGTCCTACCCACCCCTACTTCTGACCTACCATCTATAAATCAGGGGTTCCAACAACCCCTCTTCAGGTTCAATAATTTGCTAGAACAGTTCACAGAACTCAGAGAAACACTTTGCTTAGGTTTACTGGCTTCCTATGAAGGATACACTCAGAAACAGCCAGGTGGAAGAGACGCCCAGGGCAAGGTGAGGGGATGGGGGGTCCAGAGCTTGCGTGCTCTCTCTGGTGTGCCCCAGCACCTGGGTAAGTTCACCAACGGGGAAGCTCACCAAATCTTGTTGCTCAAGAGTTTTGATAGAGCTTAACCTCCAACCATTCCCACTTCCCAAGCGGGTGGGTGGGGCTGAAAGTTCCAACGTTCAGATAACTTGGTCTTTCCGGTGACCAGCCCATCTTCAGGTTACTAAAGCTCTGCCCTAAATCACCTAATTAGCATAAACTTAGTTGCAATGGAAAGGGGCTCATTATGGCTAACAAAAGACATTCCTATCAGTTAAGAAATTCCAACAGTGTTAGGAGCTGTGTGCCAGGAACAAGGGACAAAGACCAAATATATTTCTTACTCTACCACAGCTCGAGCCAGACTGCCTGGGTTTGAACTCGGGCACCACAATTTACGAGCTGTGTGACTTGAGTGTGTTGTCATCTCCATGTACCCCAGTTTTCTCATCTGTTAAGTGTTCATAATAACAATAGAACCCACCGAACAGATTTGTTGTGAGATTTAAATGACTTAAGAAAAGCACTTAGAACAGTGCCTGGTGCACAGTAAGCAATTTAAAAGTGTTTAATCCTTATTCATTCCCAGGTTCACCCCAAATTCTAACTTGTTTCTTGCCTACAGGTTAAATTCCAAAGGGCATTCGAGGCTATCTATACTGTATTATTCACAGCAAGTAGTTTAGTCAGTGTTAGGGAGAGGTGAGTTTGGTTAGTTGCTAGTGCTATCTAGTGGATTCTGACTCCTAGTGACCCTGTGGACAACAGAGTGCAACCCTGCCTGGCCTTCTTGCGCCATCCTCTCCCCTTCTGGCACTATGTCCGACAGTGTGGTACTGCTATTCATAGGATTTCCACAGCCAATTTCTGGAAGTGGGTGTCAGGTCCTTCTTCCTAGTCTGTCTAGTCCAGAAGCTCCGCTGAAACCTGTCCACCATGAGTGACCCTGCTGATATTTGAAGTATCAGCGGCACAGCTTTCAGCATCACAGCAACACGCAGCTGCCACAGTATGACAACCAACAGATGGGATGTGTGGTTCCCTGACCGGGAAACGGACCCGGGCTGCTTCTGGGGCAATGAGAGCGCTGAGTCTTAACAGCTAGACCTCCAGGTCTGGCTGTGAATTTGGTTAGAGGTGTCCTTTATTCTAAATGAGAACCTTGGGGAGTGTTGGCTCCGTGTGTATGAGTGTGTGTGTATTTATGCAAGTGCATGAATGACATTTGGAGAACTCCACCCTCTGGAATGCAAATATTTCAAAAGAGTTCATCTAGGCTTTCAGTTATAACTATCAGTATGGTAATATATACAAGATGAACAGATAAGTTCCAAACCAAGAGTGAAGAAAAAGAAATCTCCCCAAATCAGAAATTGATGAGTGATTTTTGCCAAGATATTTAAATAAATCATGTCTCTAGTTGTTGGCAGAATGTCAGTATTTCCATTATAAAATGTTGATTCAAAGCCAGATGATACAGGATAGAGTTCACCGTGGTGCATTAAAGCCTTTGAGTTCAAGGGTGCCTGTACCCGGATTCCTTCCAGAGTGTTACACGATTCTTGTTGAAACAGGGATAAACTCTGTTGATTCATTAAACCGATCATGAGATGACAGCACGCAATAAATCCAAAGACAAACTTGTACAGGAAAGTCAGGTTGCAAAAACTAATCCGTCTTGCACACCCACTTGTCTTTCCCTTGTAGCTATTTTTGGGTGCACAAAACAGTTCAATTTATGAGGACTCATAGCATCTTTTTAAGGATCTGCTTGGAATTCACTCCTTCCTGCCAACAAAGTCATATACATCCTCTAAGGCACAGCTCAAGTCACATCTATCAAGAAGCTTCTTCAATAACCTTATTTAGCCCTAGCCCACTATTGCTACTGGCTATTATCATAATCACCTAATGAGATTTTGAAGGAAAAAAAGGCCCAGGCCATATTTGTTGGGATTCTCACTAGGTAAGTCTACAGTGGGGCCCAGTAACCTACAATTTTATAAGTTTCCTAGGGGATTATGATTATCAAATGGAATTAGTGGCCACTGGTCTATCTCAATGACCTGTTACATGACAGAAGCGCAGTAGATGAGGTATGGGAATGTTGAGCCTGCTCGAGACTCTCTTTCTCTGAGAACTTTTCCCTGGTCGACAAGGGGTGGGTCCCGACTAGCATAGTTTTGGTGCCCGGCTTTCTCCTAGGCCATGGTGATTTGACAAAGGGAAGGCATCTGGTATAGGTGGGCCAGATTTTTTTCTCTCACTTTACAGATCTTCCTCAACTTACAATGGGTTTAGGTCCTGATAAACCCATCGCAAGGTGAAAATATCATTGAAGTTGAGAAAGCATTTAATACACCTAACTTATCGAACAAGATAGCTCAGCCTCGCCGACCTTAAACATGCTCAGAACACTTCCATTAACCTACAGTTGGGCAGAGTCATCTAACACAAAGCCTATTTTATAATCAAGTGTTGACTGTCTCATGTAATTGAGTGACTACTGTACTGAAAGTGACAGACAGAATGGTTGTCTGGGGACAGAACGGTTGCGAGTGGATGGGTTGTTCACCCTTGTGATCAAGGGGCTGACCACGAGCTGCAGCTTGTGGCCGCTGCCCAGCCTCACGAGAGAGAATCGTACTGCATATCACCAGCCCAGGAAAAGATCACAAGTCAAAGTTTGAAGCATGGTTTCTACTGAATGAGTATTGTTTTTGCACCACTGTAAAGTCAACAAACTGTAAGTTGAACCATCGTAAGCTGGGGATGGTCTGTATTTAAATTGAGAGACGCTGAGACTGAAAATGCTGGAGCTATAAGACATAGAGGAGGAGATATGGCTCCCACCCTGGTTCCCACTTTTCCTGAGGCCCGTTGTGTTCTGCTTTTCCTTGAATTCTGCAAAACATTCTGTATTCGTTTCCCAGGGCTGCCAAAATAAGCTACCACCAACTGGTAGGCTTAAAACAATAGAAATCTATTCTCTCGCAGTTCTGGAGGCCGGAAGTTTAACACCAAGGTGTCAGCAGGGTTGGTTCCTTCTGGAGGCTCTGAGGGAGAAAACATCCCATGCATCTCTAGCTTCTGGTGGCTGCTGGCAATCCTTGGCTTTCCTTGGCTGGTAGACGCATCATCCCAACTTCTGCCTCCATCTTTACATTGCCCGCTTCCCTGTGTCTCTGTGTCCTCTCCTCTTCTCATTGGACACCACTCATTGGGTTTAGGACCCACTCTAAATCCAGGAAGATTTCATCTCAAGATTCTTAACTAATTACACCTGCAAAGACCCTATTTCCAAATCAGATCACATTCTGAGGCTCTGGGTGGACATCAGTTTGGGGCAGATGCTATTCAACCCACTACACACTCATCTACTTAAGTAAGTAAGAAGTCAAAGACAGTATGCTCACAGTCCCAAAGAGAGACAGGACCTTTCTCCCTCAGCATGTCTATCAGTCTCATAAAGAACTCAGGAGTCAGCTTAGGTCATGTGACCACCCCTGGACCAATCACTGTGTCAAGAGAGGTGGGCATTCTGATTGGCCTGCCTAAGAGACACACTCGCCCCCACTGGGGAAGGGGGTCACGGGATTGACAGCCTCACTAGAGTCACCTGTGATGGAGGAGGCAAAGTCCCAATGGGAAGGAATGCTGGGTAGATCATACGTCTGCTATCTAATTCCAGCCCCTCCATATCACTGAAACTCATTCTGGCTCCAGATTCAAAGGAAAAATAAAAACTTTCATCAACATTTTTATGGTTCATAAAATTTGTAGTAAATCGGCCCCCCAATACTCTCTCCTTCCAGAGGCTTAGCAAGCTTTAGTTACGAGCTTCCTACTGCCTACTCATAAAAGAGAAAATGATTAGGGAAAGGACATAAGCCTTAGTCTCCCAGTCTTTATTCCTAAAAACAACTGACTCTGTCCAAAGAAATGACAGTTATTCATATTGACACGGCACTTGGCACATTCATATCTATTGTCAAAATTGATAAGCACAATAACTCTGGGAGGTAGGCGTGTACTATGATTTCCATCTTAATGATTTGGAAAATTGATGGGCAGAGCATTGAAGTGGTTTGCCTGAAGTCACATGATCAGCTGGTGGCAGAACCAGCATTAGCATCAGATGCCCCTGACTCCTGATGCAGGGCTCTCTGTACTTATTACAATGGCCCGAGTCTGGTACCCGTTGAAAGCTGGGACAGCACTCCAGCGAACACTGCACCTTCCGCTCAACCAGCCTTTCCATGACATGTAAACACTTTTCTGCTGGGAGGTGCTCTCACAAACTTTTGACCTCACAAATACATTTTTTCTTCCCTGGAATGGAAATGTAAAGCTCGGAGGTTTGCGGAGAAATCAATCTTTGCTCTCTCCTGGGAAAGAGGAAAAATAGTTGGGGAGCTTCAATATTTTCTTCTCCTCTAACGAAAGCCCCTCTCTCCTTTGGAACGTTGAGGACTGAGGCGCGAGGGTGATGGGCTTCAATTGTGTCAGGAGGGATTTGTCAGGACTCAGGATGACATCTGTGTGTAGACCGACTCCCTGAGCATATTCGTGTTATATGGCATGAGGTAATGATGTTAACGTTTTCACATCATGATTAGTTCCCAGTGCTTACCCTGACGTATATTTTCCTAGGACCTGGGCAATAACAACAGAAACCAAATGGCATTTCTTCACTTCCTCTGGAACTGCAGGAAACCCAGCCCTCCCCATCATCCCAGACCTCCTGACCAGTTGAGGAAGAACCCAGGAGGAAGGGTGGGTGTGATGGTTAATTTTATGTGTCAGCTTGGTTAGGCCATGGTGTCCAGATATTTGATGCAAAACTGGTCTAGCTGTTGCTGTGAAGGTATTTTCTAGATGACATTAAAATTTAACTCGGTAGATTTTGAGTAAAGCACATAACCTTTCATAATGTGGGTGGGCCTCATCCAATCAGTTGAAGGTTTAAGAGAAAACAGACTGAGGTCCCCTGAAGAAGAAAGAATTCTGCCAGCAGACTGTCTTTGGACTTGAGCTGCAACATCAGCTCTTCGTTGGGCCTCCAGGCTGCTGGCCTGCCCTGCAGATTTTGGATTTGCCAGCCTCCACAACTCAGTGAGGCAATTCCTTAAAATAAATCTCTCTCCGTGTATCTATCTGCAGACCTCCCATTGGTTCTGCTTCTCTGGAGAACCTGACTGATACAGCAAAGGGTGGGGTGCCCTCCTATTCCTAGAGCACGTGCCCGCACACTCTCTTCTGGCTGCAGTGTGACACCTGCCTTTTCCCCCGTCCTGCTCTCACGGCTGCTTTTGCTCCCTGCCACCCCAGATGCATGGGGTCTGCTGTGTCTTCTCCACTGCAGTGCAGGCTGGTCCTGCTGGATATACGGGCCATTCTTACATGTCTCTCTGTCCCCTGCTCTGATATGCTCTGCCCCTTGGCCATCGCCGCTGGTCCTAAACACCACTGAGCAGAGCTGACTTGCCCTTAGTGCTGGAGGGCCTTGAGCATCACAGCTCCCTCAGTTTCACTCTTTCCTCCTCCAGGGCCTTAACACATTCCTAAGGGGAAAACGTGTTCCCCATTTTGCATTGTTTCTAATGACCTTCAGAGGTATCATAAAGGCCTCCTTTTTGAAAAAATTAGTATATTTATGTGTTTAAATAAATCCTCTTTCTAAGAGACAGATATAAAGACCCCATAGTGTGAATTCTCCTTATCATCCAGTGATTTCCTGAACTCTCGTACAGACTTTCTGTCATGTGCCATAGCTTCAATTTTTGATATTCTAATCCTGATGTCAAATTCACCATCGTTTGGAAATTTAAGCATGACATCCTCTATCAGCATCCCAGGATGTTCACATTTAATTAAAAATAACTGAGGAAGACATTGCTTTCATAATGTATTAGTCTATTCTTAACCACTTAGGCATAGAGTAGCTCTAGCCTTTAGGAATAAATGACTTTTATCTTCCCTCTTTTCTGAAAAATCCAGAAATTTTCATGAGCTCCTCTTGGTATTTGAACTCTTTTCCTTTTGGGGGTAACGCTCCATTCTTTTACTGTGTTACTTAACACTTGCCCTTGACAATGACCCAAGAGACCAGCGGGCATCGCAGAGTGAATTTTTTCCTTTGCAGGTGTCACGGTCAGTGTTTATCCTTACCTCCCCTCCCTATCTCTTAAAATCCAATTAAGATGATACACAATGTATTTCCTAAAAGAATAAACCCATAACAGAGCTGGAAAAGAAGAAGGGATGTTATTTGTAAATCATATTTTTGGCAGTGGGAGGAATTTCTGGAAAATTGAAAGCAAGCAGCATCAGATTTATGAAGAAACCGAGGCGGACAGATACACCACTCAACACAGGCAGGCGAGAGGGTTGTCAGCGAGGAAGCCATTCTCCCAAAGGGAGCTCCAGAGAAACTCAAAGCTTAGGATCTATGTAGCAAACAGACTTTAGTTGAAAGTCTGCAGAATAGAAAGACTATCTGTAGATTGCCCTGCCTCTCTGCCACTTAGCAAAAAACCTCCTGCATACTAATAAGAAAAGGATAAACAGTCAAGTAGAAATATGTGTAATAGATACTAATAGTCAAAAGAAATAAAATGGCCTTTAAGTACATGAAAAGATGCTCAAATTCACCAGGAGTCAGATAAATGCAAATGGGAATAGTATACCATATTTTACTCATTTGAAAGCTGACGCTATTCATTTTTTTGAGGAAGATTAGCCCTGAGCCAACATCTGGGGCCAATCCTCCTCTTTTTGCTGAGGAACACTGGCCTTGAGCTAATATCCGTGCTCATCTTCCTCTACTTTATATGTGGGACGCCTACCACAGCATGGCTTGCCAAGAGGCGCCATGTCTGCACCTGGGATCCGGGCTGGTGAACCCCAGGCCGCCGGAGCGGAACGTGTGAACTTAACTGCTGTGCCACTGAGTGGGCCCCAAAAGTTGACACTATTCTGCTTAGGCTAGTGTATGGGTGACCGGGCCCTGAACTCTGTTGATAGGAGTTTAAAGGTTCGATCTTGAGTTAGCAATGTCAGCGTCTAACAGAATGTCACATGTACATAGTCTTTGATACAGCAATTCTTCTAGGACGTTCCTACAGAAATATTGACACACACAGGAAATACAAGAATAGACCATGTAACATTGTTTGCAGTGGCTGAAAATCAGAAATAATCAGTAGGGAAATGGATAAATACATTGTGGTTTATCCACACTATGAAATGATACGTTTAAAAGAACTGACATGAAAAGATCCTTAAGGTACATTGTTAAGTAAAAAATTAAGAAGCAACATGCAGAACGATATCGTTGTATGACCCACTTATATTTTTATAATCCACCAGCCATACAAACATACATTCATACACACATATGTGAATATACACACACATATGTAAATACATAGAGAAGGTGTATTAGTTAGGAATACTTCAGCTGAGAATAACTGAAAACCCGGCCACAGCGATTTCAACAAAAAGGGGCTTATATTTCTCCCATGTCAAGGAGGTAGGCAGTCCAGAGCTGGCGCAGCAGTTCAGAGTGGCCCTCAGGGACCCAGGCTTTTTCCATCGTTTCACTCGCTGCCTTAGAGAGCTGGCTTTCATCCTCACCATCACAGATGGGGCTCCTCTGCCAACCTCATATCTACCTTTCAGGCAGGAAGAAAGATAAGGGTGACAATTCAAGGTGTCACCTATACCAAGAAAGCAAAATTTTCCCACAAATCCTCAGCTTACATCTCGTTGCCCAGAACCGAGTCCCACGCCCACCCCGGACTGCAAAGACATCTGGGTCTCCTACAGGTCTCCACTCTAAACACAACCAGGTTCTGCGGGGAAGGAAGAAAGGGAAGCAGCTATGCGGGTACACAAACTTTCCTAATGCAGAAAGGAGGTGTAAGTGCGTGACCAGGCAGTGTTATCTCCCAGGTTGGGGTTAGGAAATAGATTTCCCTTTTATTTGACATACTTCTTTTGTTGTTGATTTTTAAATAATTTCAAACATATGGAACAGTTTCAAGAATAGTAGAAGAAACTTTCCTAAATCGTCTGTAAGTTGCTGATATGATGCCCCGTTATCCCTGAATTCTTTAGTTTGTGATTCAACAAACAAGAACGTTTTCCTACATGAGCAAAACTAGCACCATCAAATCAGAAAATTAACACGAAGTCTTCCTACTGTCTAATCCACAGATCTCATTCAAGTGCATTCTTCTCTCTATGGTCATATATTGAATTTTCATTGATGCTCTTCCTTGATGTCAACTATTTCAGGGAAAATACAGGTTATTTTTGTTAAAAATGGGTCCTTCAAAGGGCTTGAGCAAACAATGGTGAGAGTCTGTTGGTACAGGCTGGAACTCAGGAGCAGAGGTTGAGCAGACACATGGTCTCTGGTCTCAGCACTCTATGGAGGGACACTCGGGTTGGGCCAGGTTGGAATCATACGGATCTTGACTCCAAGAGAAGGAGTCAAGGCCCCCACCCCCACTCAGTTGCTTTCCCTTTTTATAGAGCAAGCACAAGAGCAGCCTTGCCAACTGGGACACAATGTCTGCTTGGGCATCAGGCAGTCTGAGGTTAGATGGCAGCTGTTCAGGGAGTTGGGTGTCTGGAGCGCCTGTTGCTGGCACCTGTTGACCTTGTGGGCAGTTGCATTCGGGCACAGCCCCACCTGCTGGGGGAGAGGAGTCTCTGGTCCCATGCTCACTGTTGCTAGACAACCTAAGTCTTCAGATCAGACAACGCTGTCCTTCCACAAAGTATGTAGAAAACTCATAAATAAAGCAGAGCTAAGGAAAATTCTGATTGTTGAGGGAACGTAAACCAGGACTTTTTTTTTTTGCCTCCCTCTCTTCTATCATTACTTCCAGAGGTTACTAATTTGAAATAACTTTTAGATGATCTGCACTCATGGTCCCTGCAAGAGAGAACACAGGGATAAATGTCCCATAAGCTGATGCCCTGATGATATTGTCACAGGTTAGGAGTAACCTCAGTGGAGCATGGTGATTTTACAAGCTACTATTTAAATAGTGAGTAATTGCAACTACTCAAGTGTTTTGAGTTCAATAACTCCACAGAATTCTTCAGTTGTTTAATCATGTAAAGCTGCATTTCATCTCGAATATATTTAAATCCGTCCTCTATCAACGCCATAGGAAAGCTTCCTTCTAGCCCTGTGTGCCCAGTATGGTAGCCACTACCACATGCGGTTGTATCAATTAAAATGACAAGGAACTAATTAAAATTAAGAATTTACTTTCTCACTCACGCTAGTCACATTTCAGGTGCTCAACGGTCACATGTTGCTAGCGGCTACGTCATTGGACAACGCAGATATAGAACATTCATATCATCGCAGAAAGTAACACTGGAGAGCATTGCTGACCTTTGCTAGGGAACAAAATCTTGACTTGTCTGCTTTCCAAGTCTTATCAAAAGCCTGTTTAGGAGACGCGATATTTCCAGAAGATTGGTGGCAAGTTGCCCGTTCCTATGGTTTCTGAGTTTTAGCTGCGAATCAGGCAAAACCATCAACAGCGTTTTTGGATCACGTACCTTGGCTCCCTGCAGGACTGCTTTCATTGAGCCATGTTTTGGGACCTTGTCCAAGAACTCATTAAGATATAACCCAGTGAATATTGCTGCGCCAGAAAGTGAAGAATTGCTCAAGTATGACGGGGGACCTGTCAAAAGGGTGCCAGCTTGATGGGGCATTTAGTGGCCAAATCTGGAAGAAATTGAGCAGCAGAATCAATAATGATAAAATGGACTATAGACTAAATCCAGCATGGAAATGAGTTCATACTGATGCGTGGAGGAGAATGTCATACCATAGAAAGCCAATGAATAAATGCAGAAGGAATGACTGAATTAGAACATCATCACTTGGCAGTCTCCATAGTCACAGTCGTTTCAAGCAAGAATCAGCTATAGAAACTATGGGTGAAAGTTGGATATGGAACAATATTTGCATAATACCAAAGCATCTCCTTACAAGACATTTCTTAATTTTAAAGGTAAGAAATACTAACTTCACAGTGGAGAAACCTGGTAAACCCAACCTTAACGAAGTGTCCAAAGTTGACGTCACCAGGAACGGGAAGAGTAGATACCATACACCTGGCGTACACAGCGAGGACACAATACTACTTCTGAGATATTCACGCCAAAAATACATGACCTGAATCTAACCATGAGGAAACATTGGACAAACCAAAATTGAGAGACATTTTACAAATATTTGGCCTGTACTGTTAAAAAATGTCAAGGTCTTGCAAGACAGCCTACAGAAGTGTTCAGATTAAACAGCGAAGAGACTTGATAACAAAATGCAGGTTTGAGCCTAGATTGGATCCTGGAAAAGAAAAAAAATTTTTTTCTTTTGCTCTAAAAGATATTTGAGAAAAATGATAAAATCTGAAAGGGTCTGTATATTAGATAATAGTACTGTATCAATGTTAATTTCCTGATTTTGATCATTGTACTGTGGTTATATAATAGAACGTCCTTGTCCTTGAAAATACACACTGAAGTGTTTAGGAGTAAAGGGGCGTAATGTCCAATGGTTCAGGAATAGTATATATGTATGTATGTCTGTATAAAGGGAGAGAGAAAACGAGAGAGACTGGGGGCAGAGAGAGAATGATAAAATAAATATAGTAAAATAGAACAAATGAAAAATTTGGAGAATCTGGGTGAAGGTATAAGGCACTTCTTTGTACTATTTTTGCCTTCTTTCTGTTGGTCTGAAATTACTTCACAATGGAAATTAATAAAAGAAATAATCCTATGAAACCCATTACTACATTTGTCGTGGGAGGTTTAAACCTCTGTGTCCTTATTGTGAAACTTACTAAGAGAAAATTCTTATAGAGTTGAAAGCTATAAAAGCTTTGACTGCGCCCAAAGACTGTCTAGTTTCTCTCTTTGCCTATTAAAATCTTAACTGTCTTCTTTCTCACTTTGACCTGCAGAAAGCTCCGAGCTAAGTTGCTGGCTAACTATAGCAACTGTACGAGACCCTATAGAAAATTCTCTGTGTTCCATGTATCCCCGTTGGTCATATGCCTCCTGTATTCCCGTAGTCCTGATGCCTGTTTGTTTGTTTGTTTATACTTCATCTGTCACAAATCCTCTGTGGACCAAGGCAGCGCAAACATAACAGCATCGCTACCTTCAGCACCTCTGTATTCCAGGCTCTGTTCTCCACGCTTTTCACCATCTATCTTATTTGATGTACACAAGACCCATCAGGTTGGCTACTGGTACTACTCTGCCCGTTTTACAGATGGGAGACCGGACACAGAGATGTTGAGGAGCACACAGCTCATCAGATTAGGACGTGGGAGAACCCATAGCTGAACCTAGGCTGTCTGTCCCCAAAGCTGGATTTGATGACCCCGTGGAACTGTACTGCTTCTCGAAAGGTGAGAATCAGAGACAGGAAAGGAGGTCATCTCATTTTTGCACAAAGATCCCCTCACCACAGAGTTTAATCTCAGGCAAGAGTTAAACAGTCTTAGAACTAAACGTAAGTCCACATTATATTGTTATATATTTTTTAAAGATTGGCCTTGAGCTAACTTCTGTTGCCAATCTCTTTTTCCTTCTTCTCCCCAAAGCCCCCAAGTACATAGTTGTATATTCTAGTTGTAAGTCCCTCTGGTTGTGTTATGTGGGAGGCGGCTGCCTCAGCATGGCTTGATGAGTGGTGCCAGGTCCATGCCCAGGATCCGAACTGGTGAAACCAGAGCATACCAACTTAACCACTCGGCCATGGGGCAGGCCCCTATCTGGTTACAATTTTAAATTAGTGTACGGAAATATATAATAAGAAAGGGGAAATTTTTGCAAAATGAGTAATTTTCCTGAAATTTTCATATAAATAGTTCAAACCAATTACATTCACTGCTGATGCTCTTATGGATGATAGTGGAGAAGTGGTGGGTCAGGCTAGAAAAAATTGCCAGGGAGTCACAAATATGTCAACAGATGTTAAAGTGGTAGGATGGGTGGTTATATTTTCCTCCTTATTGTTGTTTGGGGAAAAAAGACTGATATAAACTGCAAAATGTATCTATCTGTAAGGCGAGAGACTGGGCAGAGAAATGTAGTCTTGGAGCCAACCGTTAGGACCTGCCAATGATAATTGGAAAAGCAGATGTACTTACTAACCAATCAGCTTGGGACATCTCACCCACCTCCCCCAGGCTGGCCTGGCACATCCGGAGTTCCAGGGGCCTGCAGAGGAGGATGCCTTCCTGGAGTCTGCCTTCCAAGGGCTGGCTAGAGGCACCTGGTTCTCTCCTCTGGAGTGCACTGTCCCCTGTCTCCTGGCTATCACCAAACAAGACTGAGTCCTTCCTGTCAACCCATCTCATAAAGCCCCGTGTTTGCCTTCATAACACTTACCTTAAGTTGTAATTATAAGCAAAAGCACTTCTATTTCACTTTCAACATGAAAGCTTGCACACGTATAAAACAAAGCTCTTCCCAGAACCAAAGAAATGAACACCGGGAAGAGATGGGCTCAGTCACATCCAGGTGACCACTGGTGAGTTTTCCAGTTTTATCACTGAAAGTCCTGTGTCCCAGGAAACTCCGCAGTAGCTTTCCTACTATACTGTTTATGTCTGCTGCAGGATCACTGCTGGTACATACAGGCACCTTTGTGCAAACAGGAGAAGGGGAGCCCTCCACCCCTTTGGCAGACCGACAGGAGAGGGTTTTCCTTCTTCCCCACGGAGGTGGCCTCAAGCCTGGGCAGGCAGCTTGGCGATCAGTGTGTGACGTGGAGTTTTAGCTCCAGTGGAGGCCCTTGGGTGAGACACAAACACACATGATGGCCCTGCTTTGCTGTGACCGCAAACCCATGGCTCAGCGGCCTCACCCACCCCATGGTGAGGTTTATTTGGTCTGTTTTAAAAATATTTTAATTACTAGCATTTAAAATTCAGGAAAGCCGACAAAAAAATACAGATTTGGGGCTTCTCTTTAAAGACCCGGGAGTGCTCCACCTTCCTTCTTCCACAGCAACGACAGCTTGGAAGCAAGCAGTGCTGCTAAGTCGGGGCTCTGCAGGCCGCTGCCCCATCACCCCAAGGGGCCTGGCCTCAGAGGCTGAATAGTTGTCCTTCCTTAATGCTTTGTGTTGTTTTTCCTAAACCGAACCTACCTTATTCACTTTTGTGACGGCCCAGCCCATATAGGCTCTTAAGCATTCAGTCCCTGTTACAATCTGCCTCTCCTTTGACCACGATGTGACACCCAGCAGCGATTTCAAACCCGATAGCCTCTTGGCTTTAAGCCAAAAAGCGGGAGCATCTTTCTGAATCCTGCCAAATCCCACTGTGTACCATTGGCTCTTAGTAGGGCCAGACCAACCCTTTCAACAGCACGTGAAAGTTGCATTTCTGCTCTTCCATTTGTTTGCAATCTCACAGTTTTCATGTCTTAAGGGTTATGGTGGCTTGAAGGGAGGATGATGGATTTATGCTGTGTTTAGATTTGAGGAAGAGTCAGGCTTCCAGGAGGGCTTTGTCCTTGAGCCATATTTTGGGGAAGGTGAGGGAACACAGGAGCTGGGTGAGTATTTCACATTGAGGGGATGGGACAAGGAAGAACAAACTGCTCACAGGGTGAGGAAGAACGAGCTGCCCCAACACCCCTTAGGACTTTTCTGGCAGCATCTTTCTCCCTCTTTGCATAAAGGCTGATGCTATTTGCGATGCACATCTTCTATAATCTGTCAGCCAGAAACATTTGTGGAAATAAAGGCCATCTGTGCTGTCGGCTGAATGTCAAGTTGAAGGGATCTCCCGAGGAATACAGAACAAAACATGAGCTTATTCTAGAGAAGAAAGATCTGATTTTGACCTGTAGGGGCTTTGACACCCCCTGGCCTTCAGTGGACGTCCAGAAGCCAGCGAGGTCAGAGCTCCCCCACAGTATTCCAGCACTCCCAGTACAGCCAGCCTTCTAGTCGGTACAAGTCCTACTGTGTATGCTAATATGTCTCTTCTGCATCAGGGAAGATGCTCGTTTGTCAGCACCATGCAGTGAGCACCCAGTGAAGTGAAATGGCAGATATTCAGAGGTACCAAAAGGCCATCAGTTTGTAATGCTGGAAAGACACACCGGCCTGGGCAAGTAAGAGGCCATCTGGAATGAATGGATCCACTGTAAAGTGGGAATGATCATGGTTCCCATCTACCCCATCTGGAGATGGACAGGCCTGGTGCTTCCTGAGCACTCAATAAAGGTCAGTTATTAAGGAGTGGCTTTGACATGCAGGTAAGAAGAAAGGTGGGGCAGTAAGGTGGAGATGGGTGGGAGTCAGAGAAGGGCTTTCATTTTTCTTGTTTTGAGAGGAGATATTAAGGCTTCTGTTTCTTGGCTGAAGGGAATGACCTGGTAGACACAACCGATGATGCAAGAGAGAAAGGGGTACCTGAAGAAGTCCTCCAGACCGTTAGAGGCAACGGGATTCAGAACCCCAGTGGTGAGGTGGCCTGGGCAAGAATAGAGGTATTTTCTCAGTGCGTCAGGGAACAGCAGTGAATATGGGTATAGTTGTAGCCAGGGTGGGAGTGTGATGGTGGGAAGATAAGTTACTTTAAGCAAGTGGTTTTCTTCCAAACTGAAGAGAAGCATTTAACCAGAGAGTTTACTATGAGTTTTCATGGGGAAAGGCCACATGGAACTTCGGATATGAGCAGGTCAGAGGACGGGGACATGAGGCAGGAACTTTGGCGTTTCACAATAGCACGTGGCTCTGAGAGTCTATGGAACGGAGGAGGGAGAGAGGGAAGGGGGAACACCAGGAGGGAGGCAGGAAACACAGTTCTCACTCCTTGGAGTTCACTTGGGCTGTCTAGGGCAGTGCTGCACATTTTCAGCTAATGAATATTCACCAGGATCTCTTCCTTAAGTGCCCATAGATTGTCTCTTCCTGATCAAAATTGTAAATCCTTGCAGAAACCAAATTCTGTTGAGTTAATCAATGAAGATCAAAAAAGTTAAGAAAAGTGCTGGGGAAGCTGCCTTGGCCCAATGGACAAGAGTCCATGTCGCCAGATATCAACCCAGGCTTGGCCAGATGTGGGCCCGTGGTCGAAGTGGAGATGCCCATCACGCCTTTCCTACTAAAACAGTGTCACTCAGCATTTCTTTCAATAAAAAGTAAAATCACTGAGTATGGAAGAGGGAAATTATTTGAGGGTGAAATTTAGAAGATGGAGAAAGAAATTTTCAACCAATTATCAATTGCTTCAGAAGGACATTCTCCTTTTGCTTACAGACACCACGTGGGTGCCAAAATGGAGCATATTTTTGTTTTTGTTACTGGCTCAACCCAGTAATAAAGTAGGGGTCCTGCCGTAAAGCATGATGCACTTAGAATACTCAGAGGTACAGTTCAGGTGGGAAACAAACTAATTCTACGGCTTACTAAAGAAACAGGAGGCTTAAATAAAATGCGTGATTCTACTCTACATTAGAAGAATAGCAAAATTTTAAAGCAAGAATGCATTTGCTGACAATAAAAGTGGGAGAATCTGTTTCTTGCAGGCTCTCAGACTGAAGTCTGGGACTCTGTGGGATAGGCGTCAGGGATCAGGTGCTCCTGACACGCCCTGGTCATGGATTTCTTAGAATTCACGCCTACTGACTTTCTGCCTTCCTTGGTCCCATCTAAGCGCTGTTCTGGTTAAATACAAGATTATTTGATCAGATTCCACTGAAACCCTCACAAACTCTCAAGCCAAGCAACAATTTAGGATTTAGAAAAGTGGTTTTCAATTTTTTTAAAAATAGAACTCACGGTACACTTTACATCGCAACCCAGTAGGTAAACATACACTGGTTCTAAAACAAGCTGAAAACGTTCAAAAAACACTATCTACTCAGAGAATATATATTGTATTCTGATCTCTTCCACTTTGTTATGTTCTTTAAAAAAAGAAATGCTACTGGAAGCCCACAAAATTGAATTTATTCCTACTAATGGGTTAGGTTGTGAACCAGCTAGAAAAACACAGGTTTTGAAAATGTTTTTTTCTCCATTTTAGTTATCTATATAGTGGAATGATAGCCAAGATTATAAACCGGAAAACATCTGATAATGCTAGTCAGTGATATTCATCTGATTTGAATAACAAAGGTGACAAAGGTATTTATTTCAAAAATAATAATTACTACTTATTGCCTACTCTGTATCCACGACAGTGTTAGGCTCTTTACAAACATGTTCTCTAATCTTCCTAACAATGTTGTAATTCAAGGGACCATTATTCCTGTCGAGGGAAGAACCCTGACCTCACAGAGGACGGCAAGAAGTAAGAAGGTGCCACAGGAGACGACAAAGCAAGCTGATGGACTCACCATCACTCCAGAGTCACTGGAAGTAAACAAGACTCAGCGGACCAGAGTGAGACCATCTGTTACTCTCAGCACAGAAAATGACAGCAGCTCAGTGTGACAGGCCAGTTTCCTCGACCCCACGTCCCATGGGATGGGCCCCAAGGCAGCTCCACACATAATGGGTTGTGCTGTAGCTGAGGAACCCAGGGCCGGCCCCCTTTAGAGCAGGAGGTAAAGGCAGCCCCCGCCTGCTGAGGTGAGCGGGTGCGCGGCTGTCACGCTGCGGTTGCCTGTGGCATCAGCTACACAGACGGCTCGGGGTCAGAGGATGGGGGGGGGCCTTGCAGGTTGGTATTCTCAGCAAGGACATGCGGGGTCCTTGGGCCCGTGGTGGACGCCTCTCCCAACAATTCCCCATTTTATAAGTTGACGTTCTAGAAGCTGAGAGGCATGATTTTCTTTTCTTTTTATTTTTTATTGTGGTCATAATAGCTTATAACATAGTGAAATTTCAGTTGTACATTATTTGTCATACACCATATAAACATGCCCCTTCACCCCGTGCCCACCATCCACCTCCCTCCCTCTGGTAACCACTAATTTATTCTCTTTGTTCCTAAGTTTGTTTATATTCCACAAGTGAAATCATATGGTGTTTGTCTTGCTCTGTCTGGCTTATTTCGCTTAACATGACGGAGAGGTATCATTTTCTTAAATGCACACAAATAACATGGTAGAGCATCCGTTCCAATACATCTGCTTGATTCTGATGAAACGTTCTTTTCACTCTACCACACAGCCTCTGATTGATCCCAGCTCCAACCTGGTGCCTTTCATCAGGAGATACCTAAGGATGCTGATATTGACTAGGGGCAAGTAATTATACAGGACGTTATCCTTGCACACAGACCCTTTCACACACACAAAAATACAGAAGTGGGAACAATTCTACAAGTGGAATTTCCAGACCAAAGGCCTTGGTGACTTTGATAGATATTGCTGAATTGTCTTTCCTAAAGCTTGTATCAATTTACACTCAAAAAACTTTGTAAGAGGGAACCTGCACTCTCACACCTTCAAAGATGGTGTTACCAAACTTTTCAGTCTTCACCAATCTCACAGGAGAGAAATGGAATCTCATTGCAGTTTTAATTTTTCTTATTATGAGAGGGAAGATCTTTTCAAGAGTCACTTATATTTTCCTTTTGTCAAACTGTCACATTCTTTGCTCCTTTTTTATTAAGTTGTTATTTTTCTTGATAATCTCTGAGAGCTTTTCATGTAGATCACACATATATTGAAAGTGATTTTTCTTTCAAAAATTAAATTTTCTTTCAAAAAGAAAAATAAAGTAAGTTTGTTTATCTATGGAAACTTTTTTCCATGCAGAATTTTTTCACTTTTATGTCATCACACTTAGCATTTTCTTTAAGGCTTCAGAGTTTTGTGTCCTACTTAGGGAAGGTTGGCTCATCCTGAAATTGCACATTTAAGAATTTCCGACATTTTCTTTTTACTGTGTGGAAGTTACTAGGGGGTAAAGTGTGAGATAGAAAGGTCTTTTCTGTCCCTAGGTGGCTATCCATTGGTTATCCTAATACCATTTTTATTGAAGAAATTATGTTTTTTACAGAGCTATCATAAACTCCTGCATATATTTAGGTCTATTTCTGGACTCTATTTTATTTTATTGATGGGAGCAGGTGCCAGCACCTCGTCACTTTAATTCTTGTTGCTTGAAATGTTTATTTTTAAAAAACATTTTATTTCTTAATCTTTTAAGTGAGGAACATAATCCCTGAGCTAAAATCTGTGCCCATCTTCCTCTATCTTGTATGTGAGACGCCAACACAGCACAGCTTGATGAGCAGTGTGTGGGTCCACGCCTGGGATCCAAACCCGTGAACCCCAGGCTGCCGAAGTGGAGCACTTGAACTTAACCACTATGCCACCAGGTCACCCCCCCAAAATATGTTTTACTAAGTGGTAGAACGAATCCTGCTTTATTACCCTTCTTTTTCAATATTTTTTCTGGCTACTCTAGCATGCTTAGTTTTCCTTAAGAACTTGAGGGTCAGTTTGTTTTTCTTTTAAAAATCGAGTTGCAATTTCACCGAGATGTTATCTTAAATTTATGGAATAATTTAGGGAGAATTAATATCTCTATCAATTGATTTTTTGCAACTGTTGAGGTAAAAAACTTAAGAGTCATTTTTGATGCATGTCTTTTTCTCCCACACCCTTCGTCTGATCCATTAGCAAATCATGGCAGGAGTTTTTCCAATATATCTCCAGAAACTGATCACTTCTCACCCACTTCCACCTCCCACCCTTGTCCCAGCCATCATCATTTTTCACCCACGTTTCTGCAATAGCTTCCTAGCTGGTCCCTCTGCCTTCCCTCTTGCTTCAGTCTATTTGCAACACAGAAGCCACAATAAACTGTTACAAACAAGTCAGATTGCCTCACTCCTCTGCTCAAAACCCTCCAAACAATGGAATGTCATTCAATCATGAGAAAGAAGGAAATCCTGCCATTTGCGTCAACAGATGGAACTCTAGGGCATTAAGCTCAGTGAAATAAGTCAGACAGAGAAAGACAAATACTGTATGATCTCACTGGTGTGTGGAATCTAAAAAAGCTCACCTCCTAGAAACAGAAAGTAGACTGGTGGCTGCCAGGGGCTCGGGGTGGGGGAATTGAGATGTTGGTCAAAGGGGACAAACTTCCAGCTGTAAGATCAATACGTTCTGGGGATTTAACGTACAGCAAGGTGATTATAGTTAAGAGTGATGTATTACACACTTGAAAGTTGCTAAGAGAGTGGATCCTAAATGTTCTTACCACACACAAAAAAAGTAATTATGTGAGGTGATGGAGGTGTTAACTCATCTCATTGTGGTCACCATTTCGCAAAGTAAATGTATTGAATCATCATGTTGTACACCTTAAACTTACATAATGGTTATGACAATTATGTTGCAACATAATTGGGCAAAGGCCACCAGGCAGGAGCATGGCGGAGTCATAGGAGCTGAGGTCCCAGACAGCAGCAGATCAGAGACCAGGGTCTGCTGGGCCAGCTTAGCTAAAAATTGTTGAAAGCAGCTACCTATGTGGAGTGGGAATTGGGGTAGGAGGGGTGTGGCAGGGAAAAGGATCTTTTTACATTAAGAGCCTTGTAGCACTTTTTGACTTCTAAAACCATATGTATGACTTTGATAAAAATAAAAATTTAATAAGGAATTTAAAAACACTGGCATACAGAAGAAAAAATTAGAAACTAAACGAAAACTTTGACAGATGGCGTTTGTCACCATATAGTGGGAGTTAAGCTTTTAGCAGATGCATGGACATTCTTCTAACCAAACTCCATGATTTCTCAGTTATTGTGAAGATTTTAAATAACTAAGATCCATCAATTTAAAATGTTGTCTTTGAGCGGCCTCTGGAAGGTAAGGAATATTTATGTAGTGTATTCATCATTTATCAAGTGAAATGGAAAACTGACACATTCTAGATTTAGTGATCTTCGGAGAAATAGAACAGAAAAAAGGAGGAAAAGGTTTCAACAGATTTTAATTTCTTTCACTTTCACGTTTAAAAAAAAATCATACTACTGGGTAGAATTTGAAAAAGGTATGAATTTAGAACCCAAAACAGTGAAAAAGAATGTAGGAATTAACAAAGTGTTTGCTTCCACTGAAACCTCAGAGGTGCCACCGCACAAAATTGGGGTTCTTTTGCCCAATGCACATAAAAAAAGCCAATTATTACAGCATCAGCTTTTGGGAAAGGAAAGCAGCTTTACCGTTAGATCGATCTGCAAGGAGAGTGGGGCATATGCTCTCAGATCTGTCTTCCTGATCCAGGGCTTGGGGCACAATTCATGGGATGAGGGCAGGGCAGTCTGAAGAGTGGAGATAGATGACTGGAGGTGAGGAGAGGTGAGGTTATTGATGATCTGCATGAGCATAGTCAAGTTTCTTGCCTCTGCACAGGATGCAGTTCACAAAATGGCGGTGTTACCTTGATCTGAGGATGGAATTTTTAGCTTCTTGATATCAAAGAGGTCACTTACAGAGCATTTGCGCAGGTCCAGTTGATGGGCTGGTGGTCTCAACTGGCCTGAACTGGACAAGGGGTCTCAGTTCCTGAAAAATCACTCAATCTGTTGATAGATGGGGTCAGGTGAACTGGTCCAGGAGGGCCCTTGGTTACAGAGGGATTAACATTTTCCCAGGATACAAGAGTCCAAACCCTGTTATGTCCCTTCACAAATGATTTGGATAGTAAGCGATTCAAAATATCTACTGCCCTCCTCAAAAACAAATATTCAGTTTCACCTTGCAGTGGGAGCAGGAGAATGAAGTGTGAGCACATAAGAGGAGCCTTCAGTCTACACAGTAAGGCTGGTATCTTGTAATTCCACACATTAAATGAGAACCTTTCTCCATATCTTTCTGTACTCTAAACACTGTCATAAGATTAAACTCTTCAAGGTTAACGGGTTTTTTTTGTTTTTTTTTTTTGTGAGAAAGATTGGCCCTGAGCTAACATCTGTTGCCAATCATCCTCTACTTTATATGTGGGACGCCACCACAGCATGGCTTGACAAGCAGTGCGTAGATCCACACCCAGGATCTGAACCTGCGAACCCCTGGCTCTGAAGCAGAGCACACGAACTTAACCACTACACCACCTGGCTGGCCCCTCAAGGTTATATTCTATTTAATTATGAAGCAAAATGTTTTCATCTGCATTGTTCCCCCCTGTGAATCGTTTCCTTTTATAAGTTGCATTCTCTTTTGTTAATGAAAGGAGAAAGAACCAGGCATAGAGATGGCTTGTTGATTAAAATATTAAGAATAGTGTCCCAAGCCTCAGTAAAGGACATATTATAGCTAAAGAGGGCCACAGAGAAACCTGCAGGGTCACTTAAACCTTCCCAGATGCCAGCAGTATCTACTGGGGGAAAGGGGCAGGGGTGGGATGTTTCCTGTCTATTTTATCACTGCCATCAGCTGATCAGCAGACACTTGGTCCTGTCTTAAATGTCCATCAGACATTCAGTCCACACCAGAAGGTCCTTGATATCTGGTCATATTCAGTCCTGTCCAAAACATCCATGGAGACATCTGGTCCACGCAAAATGTCCTTGCTATTTGGTCCTGTCCAAAGCCATTCGGCATGGACCAAATAGGCTCATGGACATTTTGGACAGGACCAAATGTCCTGCAAGGCCATCAGTCTATTAGGACATTTTGGAAATTAGACTTATACAAGAAACTTGGGAAGAAAATGATTCTTCCTCTAGAAATGGTGGAAAAATTGAACTAAATTTCTTATTTTTGGCTCTTATCAGTAAGAAATTAAAACTATTAAGATTATCTATTTATTTACTCAGGCATTGCTCCTACATGATCTCTTCCATTCTTCATATAAGCAAAAATTGTTGTACAAGAATTTTCATTATTACAAATTTACAAAGTCATTAAATTATTACAAATTTACAAAGTCCCACTCTAAATCAAATGTTTTGCTCCTCTCCCATTATTCTATGCAACGTAGCTTTCCTTAGTTGGTCTTTAGGAATAATGCAAAATCAACAATAAATGTTCTTAGCACTTTGAAAGGCACATTTTGTATTTTTAAAAATTACCAGTCTTCACATAAAACTTGTCCCATCTTTTGCATTCTCTGATCAGCAGCTTTCAAACTCTTTCTTCATCATCACTCACTTTAAGAAATAAATTTTATGTAGTACCCACACATACACACCTGAAACTTAAACAAGTTTCATACACACAAAAATATGCTTACAACATGTTGTGTATACACTAGTACTTTCTGTTCAATTCTATTCTCTTCTATTCCTTTAGAAAAATTGCTGGTAAAGACCCTCAATTTCTTCACGAATGGATCATAAACTGCAGTTTGAAAAACACTTTAAGTCATACATCACTTCCTTATTATTCTGCCACATAATTGAAAACAGTGAAATACAGAATTAGATTACCAGGTAACCCCTACCAGATACTGCCTCTTGTTCTGTTTTTTACTCTGTGAAATATTCAATGGCAAAAAAATAAAACAAAGTCTGTTATTACATAGCATGATTTTTAATTTACCTATTTTTTTTAATTAATTTTTTTTTCTTAAAGCTCGGCCCTCAGCTAACATCTGTTGCCAATCTTTTTTCTTCTTCTTCACCCCAAAGCCCCCCAGCACACAGCTGTACATTCTACTTGTGAGTGCTTCTAGTTGTGGCCTGTAGGATGCCACCTCAGCATGGCTTGATGAGCAGTGCCATGTCCACGCCCAGGATCCAAACCAGCGAAACCCTGGGCCGCTGAAGAGGAGCACGTGAACTTAACCACTCAGCCACGGGGCCGGCCCCTATTACTTATTTTTAAAGCTATCACAGATAGCCCTCTGGAAATGCTGGCTGATTCCCTGTCATTACTATTCTCTTCTCAAACAAGGTCCAGGGCAGGCACGTGCATACTATCAAGCAGAGCTTTGCAAAAGCTTGAGTCACCCAACTCCTCTAAAATGTTGGTGCCTGTGGAGAAACAACGCGGGACGACTGAGACTTTCCTGCTACAACAGAGGGGAAATCCAAAATGCAAGTTTAGTGCTGCTTTCATTCCATAGGATATTTATAAACTCCCATTTGTCAAAGTGTACTTGGCAAGCAATGCCTGTCTTCATCTGTAACTTTAATGTCAATTATTTTCTTTTCCATTTTGAGAAGTTCCATTTGATTCTTTTCCAAACCCACTTGATGATTTTTAATAACTTCTGGCTCCTTCCTCAACTTCCTCTTAATCCTTTAGAGTCTGTCCTATCGACATACCTCGGGGCCCTTACTCCCGTTTCTTTTCAGCGGGCTCTGGTAACGCCCTGCTCCGCGTGTCGTGCTTTTCACTGAGGGCATGCATTCCCAGCACTCTATGTGGGGGCTTGAGGTCGGGGTTGAAGGTGGGTTCTTCCAGAGCAGACTTCGGTCATTTCAACCAGTTGTCCAGAGATGCTACCCACTTGGTACCGCTTGAAACTAAATTCCTGGCTTGAGGGTTTTTTAGATCATCTACATGGGGAGGAATTTGGCTGAACTCCAAGGGTGAGGTAACTTGTTCTAAGGTGTCAGGAGAGTACAGGTGTGCATATTTACATTTTACCCCTCCATCCAGAAGCAAAGTTCAAGAGAGGAACTCTTGCTCAGGGTCCTCCCTGGGGGACAGATCTCAGCCTCGTGCATGCTGTATGTGTGTGCGTGTGTGCGTGTGGGTGTGTACGTGTGACTGCTTACCCTGGGTTGACCCTGGACTTCATCTCTTGTCTCCGGGACCCCTTGAAGCTGTGAAAACTAAAGTTGTCCTTAACCTTAAGATTCCAACTTTCATTTAATTTTTTAGACTCTGGGTATTCCTTACCTCTGTGTCAGCTCACTTAAAAAATAGTTTTTAATTCAACATTTTGAACATCTTCTAGGAGGAGGGCACATGTTGTACTATAAGTCTATGCAGTCATAAAACCACCAACTCTGTCAAGTGATTTGAAATAAAACGTAGAAAAATCATGGTGTGCAATTCAGGTTTTATTGCTCATTAATTATGCCATTCTACATAATTTTAAGTAAACAGACTTTGAGAAAATATACCGGGAGTATTAAGCAGATGACGGCAATACTGATGAGGATGTTCAAGAGTTTTACGTAAGGTAGAAAGAGGCACCACTGCTACCATCACCCCCTGAAATGTGTACATTTCATATAAAAAGAGGAAAAACAATTCATTGGCATTTAACTAGCATTATTCTTTGTAATTTACGAACCACAGTAAGCCTAAACAATTTCAGAAGCTTCAGAGCAAAACAAAGAATTTTCTCCCACTGGCAGATATAGTAGTTTGTCTTTTTAAAAACAAAGCAAATAAATCAACACAACACAAACTACACACACAACCCCGAAATAAAAGTTGGCATATTCCAGTGGTCCTGAATTTTAATGTTGCTATCATAAGAGTTCAAGAAATAAAATGTGATTCAGCTTTTGAAAATGAGATTAAGCTTCTTCACTGTAATTATACTTACAATTCGAACGATTTAACTGAAGCCAATGCTAACCCAGTAAAAACCACGGAAACAATTCAAACTACTCTTACACTAAGGAAAGTTCTTGAAAAGTTAAATATTCTTTAAAAACTGAGACCCAAGCTGCACAAGTATAACTTGAGGAACCAACAATCTACCCTTCCAGACACCACAGCAGCAGTTCTAAGTGTTTTTAAAGCTGGGGAGCATAGACAGAAATTACTGTAAATTGCACACACACATCAATAACTTCATGGTAAAACTATGCTAAAAGTCTCCTCTATTAATGTGCTACAGCTCAGCATTTGAAATGCTTCTATACCTACTATTACAAAGATGCTTGGGCTGAGAAATACATTTCGATAACTGAAAAGAAACAAGACTTGAAATGTGGTTTTCTGTTAAACCATTTAGAAGACCTCACTTAACCAAACAACTAAAAATACACAATAGCAGATAAATAGGAATCTATTAAAACCATTGTCTCCAACAATACAAATATTAAATATTAAGGCATCTTTTACTCCCATGTTGGTATATGCAACAAAGAGAAATGTTTTAAATAGGAGCCAGCCCTTCTATTCAAACGCTTTCTAATGTATTTGGCAGATTTGTTTCTATCTTTTCATAGCATACAAACCATTGAAAGCTTTCATGATCCAACACCGTGACCCAAACCAAGAGAAAAGTATAAACAGGTATTTATTTATTAAAGAGAAGCAGTTCACCTTTGAAAAATAAAAAGGAACTACAAAGAATATTATGTATAAAGTTCAAATACCAGTATTTAAATTTCTCTGAAGCAAGTTATGCTTCAGTAATTAAGAGAAAGAATAGCTGAAGACTTCAAGATGAGAAGCCTATCCACACGGCCCATGAGGGGCAGTAACTGTTCACTGTGTTCTGCTCCACTGGGATGAGGGTTTGACAAGGGCTTCAGACTGCTTTTAAAAATATCACGTCCACTAGAATAAAACCATGTAAATTAACATTGATTATTTTTTATTCCCCGTATTTGTCCATTTCCAAAGCCCAACAGGCTTCACGAAGTTTACTAAACGGTAACCTTTTCACCTTTTATTAAGGCAAGTTTGTGAAAATAACTTAATACAACCAATCACTTTATGAACTTTTGGCTTAAAACATTGTTTACTAAGAAACACACCCAAAAAATTGTGTTTTATAAAAAGCCCCCTCAATACCATAAGAGTCATGAAAGATTTTGAACCCAGGTTACTTTTTAAAGGATGCTCTTCCTTTGTCTCAATTCCAAGCGCTAGTCATCATCTTTAGAGCCAGTTTTGCTTAACTATAAAACAAGATAAAAGAAACATTTAACAAGTTTAAGCTATTATATTATGAGTTCATTATTTCCACTTAATATCAAAAGTAAACATTTATAGTTAATAGAACAGACAACCAGCTTCAAGTAACTTCAACCATCTACAGCTTTCACCACACGGAACTACTTTTCGACCTCAGCTCAGCAACTTTAAACAAGATTCTTTACAAATAGAATCTCAACAGAACGAGGGGGGAAGTCCCTTGAAGCTTTCCAAGTTACACAAATTGGAACCAAGATTATACAAAAGATGTCATTTATAAGATGAATGATACCTTCTATTTCTGTTTTATACTACAAATTCTTTTTTGAATTTTTAAAATTTTTAGTTGTGATAAAAAACTAAGACTTATCTTAATCAGACAATTCTTAAAGTCTGGTCTACAATAGGAGTTGGCAAATGAATTGTGGGGGGAGTGCGGGGGCAGGAAGTGCAGACAAAATCCCCAAAGAACACAAAGGTAATTCTGACCAAAATAAAGCCCCAGCCACTAAGAGATCCCCATTGAACCCAAACCCCAAGAACCCCAGAGAATGTGGAAAGCTGTAAAAAGCAGAAAATGTTAAGGGTAGTAGTTCTCAAACATTTTGACCCCAGAATTTCTTCCTGCTCTTAAAAATTGAGAATCCTAAAGAACTTTTTTAAAAAATGTAGGTTATACTTATTACATTTGAAATTAAAACTGAGAAATTTAATTCATGTAAAAATAACAATAAACCCATTATATGATAACCTAATAACACTTTTTAAATAAAAAACTGCTTTTGCTTTTTATTTTTTTTTCCTGAGGAAGATTTGCCCTGAGCTAACATCCATGCCAATCTTCCTCTATTTTATATGTGGGTCACCACCACAGCATGGCCACCAGCAAGTGGTGTAGGTCTGCATCCGGGAACCAAACCCAGGCCGCTGCAGCAGATTGCACTGACCTTAACCACTAGGCCCTGGGCTTGGCCCCGAAAAATTGCATTTTTTGAAACAACAAAAAACTTAATGCAAGAGTAGTGTTGTTTTACATTTTTGCAAATCTCTTTATTATCTAGCTCAGCAGAAGAGAGCTGGATTTTCACAAATCTGCTTCTATAGTAAGGCAGGTATAATGGAAGATAGCTAACAAGAACACAGTACAAGTACTAAGAACAACTGAGTTAATATAAAAATGCACATACTTAGATCCTAAACTTACTACCTTAGAAAATTCAGGAAAACACAAGAATATATAAGCACACATCCTATTGGTGCTCTAATAGAAGAATATTAGTGATGGCATCACCACACTTCATGCGGCCTCTGGTAAACAACACTGGACACTCATGAGAGAAGTAAAAAAGGCAAACAGCACCTTAATATCACGATGCAAATAGTTCAAACTTACAGACCCCCTGAGAGGGCCTCCAGGACGTCCCAGGGTCCAAAGACCACATTTGGACACCACTAGCCTAGGGTAACAGATTCTGAGTCCAAGCTGTGTCTGGGTGGTAACCTCCTTCTTAAAAATATCTTCTCCTATCTCCCAAGATTACTGAATCATTTAAATTTTTCTTTCTTTTATAGCTTGAAATTCTAATTTATATTAACAAGGACTCTCTTAAAAACAAACAGAAACCTAAACTTCTGGAGCTGGGGAAGGAGGAACTCTATCATTTTTGGATTAATCAGATTCTTCTCCCTCCTCCTTTCAGCTGAGATCTGCGGCACTAAAAAGATGCGTTCTCATCCTGAGTTAGGAAACAGCTCATTCTGGAGCATGGAACATTTCAAGGAGAGAACAGACTCAGGCGGACAACATGAAGCAGCCATCAGGCATCAGTGGAGGGGGCCCGCCTGCATGAGAGAACGCCAGAGAAGCTTCACCCATACAGACATCTTGTATATAGCCAGCCTCTTGCCCAGGAAGGTGAGAAGAAATACTGTTTCTTGATTCTGATTGCAGCTCATGGTTCCCTACTCCCAGATAATACTTTTGTACTAGATTTTAGAAGCATGAAGATTATTTTAAACAGTTTCTATAGAATAGGCATTCTCATGGTCTAAAACAGCTGACTTTAAAATAAACTTTAAGAATATACAGCCTGTAAATTACTCAAATTTGTAGGTCGTCACTAAAAGCCTAATCTTTAACTATCCTTGGATCATATTAATTACTTCGCATAGCAGTAGTGGCACTAATTGGTACACAAAACTCATTTCATAAAGTCCTACAAAAAGAATTATCTTACTGTGTTAAATATCAGCTTAATATAGTTGAAACTACAAATATCGCATGAAAAATATTGAGAGAAGTTGGCAAAAATATTCAAAGTGGGAAGTAAACAATTTTAAACAACAAAGACAGAAAATCTTTTCTTGATAATGATGGGAAACTACATCTAGGGTCTGCCCTAAAAAAATACTTAATTTCTACTAAGAAATCAAAGCATTCCTTTCTGTGACTTGTTTTTTCAGTTTCCATATGATCATTAACTTAGAGTCATATTCAAACATGTCCATTCTTAAGATGCACTTACATAAACAATTACACTTTAGTGTAGTTATAACTTACTTCTACAGATTTTCTATTATTTAAAAAAAGAAAAGCTAAAACTGAGGGTGTAGGGGAGAGAAGAATGTGAAGGATATTTCAAAAAATACTTACATGCTGAATGTAAAAAAGGAAACAGACATCCCAGTAAAATCCAAATGTTGAGGGGGAGAAAATGGAAGACATATATTTCGTTATTTGGTGGCGACAGTAAGAACAATTTTTGAAGACGAGAATATAACTAGTATCTACCTTCACCACATCAACCCAGTTCCATCCTCGAGGAAGCTCTCCTTTGTGATCTAGAGGATGAAAATAGTAACTTTATTTCTAAGACCAATCAGTAATCATTTAATTAATTAATATTCTAATATAAAAGATTTTATATACTATTCCACACAAAAAATGGATTAAAAACTTAAATCGCATATGACTAAGTTGGAAAAATAGTCTATCATCATTGTGAATTAAAAGCACTGTTCTCCTGGGGACACTTGCCAAGCATTTCAGCTGTACCCCCGTTTCACATTCCCCTATTTCCATTCAAGACAAAATCTGATATCAAAGAAAAACTATGGAGGTGAGTGGGTGATGCCAGGAAGAGGAGCCAATCAACCCACCAGCTTCACGCACCTGCGCAAAGACTCTACCACTTTACGCAAGGTCACTGCTGGTTTACTGTTTCCTGAGCTAGTGCTTCACACTAGGAAGCGAGGGTCAAGACAAGAGGCCTCATGAACAAATGTCTGGCTTCAAGACTAGGAGGAGGCCTGGTCAACTTATTTATTAACTGCTGTGCTCTGACAAAATAGTCATTATTTAATCTGACACTGTTTAAACAGGGCTTTAATCTCTTAGACGTACTTGAAAACTAGCTCAACTTTTATTTAAGAATTTTAGTTTACAAGTGATATCATTCTTTTAATAGAATACTCAAATTTAAAGAATAGTTTAACACAGTCATGAGCCGCACAATGAATGATGTTTCAGTCAATGAGGAACCACATACACGAACAGTGGTCCCATGAGATTACTCCCATAGAGCCTAGGTGTGTAGTTGGCTGTACCAACTAGGTTTGTGTAAGCGCACTCTGTGATGTTCACACAATGATTAAATCAGCCTAATGAAGCATTTCTCAGAATGCATCCCTGTCGTTAAGCAACAAGAGTGTAAATAAATACAACTAAAAATTTTTCAATTTAAAGTGGCTTGATTTCCTTTATGCTCGATGTATCTATATATCTCTCATTTTATAAAACCTTCAAAATATTCATTCAAAATAAGACCATTAATTTTACAGCATGGGAAACAGAAACTAACCCTGTGATTCTTTTTTTTTTTGAGGAATATTAGCCCTGAGCTAACATCTGCCACCAATCCTCCTCTTTTTGCTGAGGAAGACTGGCACTGAGCTAACATCTGTGCCCATCTTCCTTCCTCTACTTTATATGTGGGATGCCTAGCACAGCATGGCTTGACAAGCGGTGCCATGTCTGCACCCGGGATCCAAACCGGTGCACCCCAGGCCTCTGAAGTGGAACATTCACACTTAACTGCTGCACCACCGGGCCGGCCCCTAACGCCGTGATTCTTATAGCAGAGAAGCAATGTTACTGGAGCTCAATTTTAGATGCGAATAGTTCTTTTCTCCTTCATGCCAATAAGAATCTTATCCCACTGGTTACTGGTTATGAGAGGTATGAGGGCAGATCACCAATTTTGGTAACTTAAAACTTACCCACAGTGCCATCACTGTCCCGTTACAGTTTTATTTAGAATGTAAGCTACAAGTCACAAACTCCTCCAGCATAACTACAGGAAGACAATGACTTTTACACGGGCATCACCAAGAAGACAGGGGTGGGGAGATATTAATGAAAGGGAATGACCGTAGGTCATTATGCGTGAAAGCAACAGGTAACAAACTAACTGACGTAGACGCTAAAACATTCCAAAAAGAGATTAACCAGAATTCTAAAAAACAGACTATAATGGCTGACAATTTACTGCTTCAGCTGTTTATACTTTAATGCTGCCTTGACATTAGGTATAACGCATTCTCAGACTTTTCATTTCACAAACCATTATAATTTCAAAAATGTATTTTGAGGGCCAACACAGGGTTGCTATCTTTTTATTCTGCCACAGATGACATTAAATAAAACACAAAAGACCAAAAAACTATCATTACTTTATAAAAGAAAGGGCACTATTTTAAACCTCCTCACCAAAGCAAAAGGGTCAGTTCTTCTTAATAAAGGGCAATTACATAAATATACAGATGTAAGTATACACACACACACACACACACATGCACTTGTGTATTTGTATAGAAATGTATGTAAGCACACATAGTAATGTCCCCATTTTCCTTAACTGGGAAAAGCTCACAGGCTGGTATCGATTTGCAAATTTTCAGGTGAAATAAAGAAAAGGGATAAACATTATTGGTGACATGAGCTGCAGTTTACAATACTCTTCTAAAGGTCCATATCAGATGACTCTGGTTTAGGACACACAGGAATTCTACTCTTAACTTTCACTGTTGTCAAATAAAGCAATCAACTACAGACAAAAACATTAAATTATTTATTGTGCTAAGATCAATGGTATACCAGACTTCAGCTCAAATGAAAGCTACATTTCAAAAAATTTTCAATAACATACACATCTGCCACAGAGGGAAACAAATAGGACAATCCCAAGCAGGTCAGAGAGGGTAGAGGTAGACCGCGCTTGTATATTATTCTAATGTTCCCCAATCTCAAGACTCATTTATAGTTACTTTGCCACTCAGTTACCTTCTTCTCAAATGGCTGGTTATCTCTGGTGGTGAAGCAGCAGTCAATATTTTCAATATACATCTGAGACCTAAGACAGTCTCTGATCCAAATGTTCCAAGAAGAAAGAGTAGAGAACTAATCTTAAATCTAACTATACTTATTAAGCACCTATATCACACTAAAAAGCAACCCATTTATCTGGGTTACAAAAGAAAAAAAGTAACACAAACCTGTTTTGTCCGCCAGTTTACGTTTCTGGGCTTTTGAAAGTTGTTCTTTTTTGTCTTTTTTCTTACTTGATGGGGCTGTATTAGGAGTTTCAATGGAGATGATATTGCTTATGGATGTCTGGAAAAAAAGAAGTAATTCTTAGACTCATGCCTTAAAACTTATTGAATTACACTAAATATGGCTATATCGTGAAATGAGCTGATAATTTTTAGATCTATGAAGTAGAAAATTCTGTATTATTATATTCATTTATCAGATCAGGTGGCCTTAGCACACTGGTTTCACTCTTCTAAAGGTTCACATCAAAGGACATTCAGTTCAATCATTATAACCAGGTCCCTGAGAAAGAAGATCTGATACCAGCATTATATTGAAGCTCTGATGTTCCAAGCTCATTTTAAAATTCAGTTAATAGTTATTATTTAGAAATTTAAATATGTCTTTAGAAAAATCACCAGTACTTAACTAGAACATCCTGGTTCCCTAAAGAAATGAAGAAAATCTTCATGAATGAAGTAAAATATTTGAATTTGGGTTCATGCAGTCGGAGTTTATGATAGGCAAAATCTAATGTGCTCGGCAGGCACCAAGCACTGCTGTAAAAGTTGTATACATATCACTCATGTGGTCCTTACTACAATCTCATGAGGCAGATGCTGTCACAGTCCTCATTCCAAGATGAAGAAACTGAGCGTAGTGAGACCAAGAAACTTGCCCAAAGTCACACAGTAAGTGGTGATGGGAGGGTTTTCAGGGCCACGTGGTCTGGCCCACAGTCTATGAGCTTGGCTACCACCCTCTACTGCTTCTCCAGCTGCCTCTCGGTGGTCTTGTGTGTTCCCTTGGGAACGTGGAAGCCAGAAGCGCTCAAGCAGAAGACACGGCCTTTGCTGTCGAAAAGCTTGCAGCTCGGTTCACAAGACAAAAACTGACACTGACCACTGAGAAGTCTTTTCATGGATAACTGGTGCAAAGGGGTCTAATACATAGATGCTTAAGGTATTAAAAGATGATCATTTCTGAAAATAATTCTAGAAATAAAACATTTTTTCTTATTTAATAAAGTTCCCTTAAGTTGCAACACCTTCCAATTGAACTGCAGCAAGAGTATTTACAATTAAATAAGCCTCAGGGAGAAAGTAATTTCGCATGTATTTTAGCATTACATGAGAAATTCTCTGAGCTTTATGAAGACACTAAATCAATTTGAAAAAATATTTGGTTCTACAACAGCTCAGTTTTGGTGGGCACATGAAGTATTCAAATCTTATATGAAGGGTAAGATCTAGAGAACAAAATCTTATTTTTAAAGTTAAATAGACACCAAAGAAATCTAAAATTCATTGTTTTTATTTAACTCAGATGTAACTCACTTTAAATCTAACACAAAGTCTCGTTCCAATTTTTTTTTTTTTTTAAAGATTTTATTTTTTCCTTTTTCTCCCCAAAGCCCCCCGGTACATAGTTGTGTATTCTTCGTTGTGGGTTCTTCTAGTTGTGGCATGTGGGATGCTGCCTCAGCGTGGTCTGACGAGCAGTGCCATGTCCGCACCCAGGATTCGAACCAACGAAACACTGGGCCGCCTGCAGCGGAGCGCGCGAACTTAACCACTCGGCCACGGGGCCAGCCCCAGTCTCCTTCCAATTTTTAAAAAATAGTAAAACTAATAAAAATTACTTATTAGCAGAGTAAAACCAAAACAACAAAAAAATCTGGCAGAAACTAATCACACGCTCACTGTGGAATTAACAGGATTGTGATTCTCCATGAACTGCTCCTTATTGTCCTTGGCATATTCAAACAACGTGTAGGTCATAGCGGTCCCGAGGTTAACTTCCACCGCCTCCTGCAGCTTGGCTAATATACTCTGCTTTACAGCTGATGATCTACAACGCACAAGAAATACACTGCTTAGAGAAAAGCGAGAGAGTGTTAAAAAAAAAAACCAAGCAGTGAAAATGAAACACTACTCACATGGTGTTGTTGAAGAACGCGTTCATAGATATAATTGGAGGTGTCTGGGGATATGTTTCCGTCCAGGAAATCTCTATTAAGAAGGCTTTGGGATCACCATTTTCACCTATCTGAAGAAAAGGGAATTCTTAGGCTTGTAAAAAGTGATACAAAGACAGAATATTAAATTATGAATTCTTTCATTTCATTAAAATGATGAATTCTTTCCAACGCTCATGATCAGATCAGAAATGTAATATTTTGAAAAGTTCAGGGTTCAGGCTAAGACTCAGCAGCGGGCGAGGGCAGCATGAACAGTGTGACTTTTAACTCATTCTAGACTGCTGTGACAGCTTTAGTTGATGTCCATGGCGTCTCTCCAACCCGCCCTCCAGCTTTTTCTAGCACCAAGGCGATGTCTTATAGAGTTTTTTCTTTCCTGAAAGCTTTGTGAGGACAAGATAAGACCAACTGTGGGGAAAAGGAATAGAATGAACAAAAATAATAATCTACAAACTTGAAATTCTTCATCTGTGTCTTAAGTTTTCTAATTGCTAAATGATGAAGCATTAAAAACAAGTAAACTGATACGCATTAGCACAATCAATCTTGAGAGACTAGAAAATGAAATGTAAAATTTAGAGAAAAAAAGAAAAGGCAAAAAGATAAGGAAAAGGAATGCCTTAGGCTGGATAGCAACCGCTGAATAATTTTTTTCCTATTTATTTATGTATTTATTGAGGTATAACTGATACATAACATCGTATTAGTTTCAGATGTACAACATGATTCAATAACTGTATATATTATGAAATGATCACCACAGTAAGTCTACTTAACATCTCTGACCATACACAGTTACTAATTTTTTTCTTGTGATCAGATCTCTTAAGATCTACTCTCTTAGCAATCTCCACCTGTGCAATACAGTATTATTAACTACAGTCACCATGTTGTACATTACGTCCTCAGGACTTATATTGTAACTGGAATGTGTACCTTTTGACCTTCACCTGAATAATTTAAAGACGTCTTTTCTATTTTCCTGCTCTCCCTAATTTTTTATTTTGAAAAATTTTAATCTTACAGAAAAACTGGAATAGAACAATGAATACTCATTGACGTCTATCTTATTCACCAAATACCCTTTACTCCATCTACTCTCTCTTTCTTACAGTACAGAATCAAGTCCCCTCCCCCAAAACCTCCTTTGGTTTTTGTTGAACCGTTTGAAAGGACACTGGAGATATCATGAAAAGTCCTCAAATACTTATGGGTAAAGTATCCTAAGAATGAGGACATTCTCCTTTATAACCACAGTATCATTATCACATCCAAGAAATTCAACAGTGATACAAAAACAGTACGTAATTCAGAATCCACAGTAAAAGTTCCCCGTCGTCTCTAAAGTATCCTCTAATAAACCACCTCCTCAGCGCACAAATCCATAATCCAGAGGACCACGGATTACATTTGGTTGTCAAACCTCTCACTCTGCTTTTATTTAGAACAGTCCCCAGCCCTCTCCCCCACCTTTTAAATGTCTTTTCTGACAAAAAGAGTCTAGGCCAGTTGCCTTGCACAATGTCCCCAGGTCAGGACTGACTGTTTCCTCTGGCAGATTCAGTGGTTTGGGTAAGCAGACTACTTGGGTGATGTGGTGTATGATTCCCACATCACCATATGAGGAGGCACACAGAATCTTCTGCAATCATCACTGGCGATACTAAGTTTGATCACTTGGTTAAGGTGATGGTCCCCAAATCCCTTCAACGTTAAAAGCATCTCTTTCATTTTGTAATTAAGAAGTAATCTGTGGGGGTGACACTACAGAACTGTGTAAATATCTTCTTTCTCAACAACTTTTCACCCAAAGGTTTTAGTATTCACTAATGATCCTTGCCTGAAACAATCATTTCATGGATGGTTGAATGGTGATTTTCTAATAAAATTATGGAATGATTCACAAATCTGCATGTCATCCTTGCACAGGGCTACGCTAACCTCCTCTCTAATATTTTTAGTATATCTGCTGCTTTCTTTTGAAATATTTATTTTTAAACAACAGTAATAAAATTTAAAAAATTTTCACCCCAAATTATTACTTGATTCACCTTTATTTTCTGAACACGGAGTTTTTATTCCCATCCCTCACCCTCCATCACACTCCGTACAAACCTAAGGTGAGACTGAGAAATTATGTCAAATAAACTTACAGATCTGTTATATATCACCTATATAAGCTGATTACTGGCATAATGGACGTCACTGGTTTATGCTGTGTTTTAAATACAGAGATAATTAAAAAGTAATAAAAGTTGCTGGCTTTATGCAATCACTAAGTTGGTACTTAAGCTGCGTGTGGAAACAAACTCCACACGCCTCACATGTGCTTGGTATCAAAGACACAGACAGACCATTCCTGTCTTCAAGGGAGACAGACATTTAGAAAACTCACTACCTACACTATGATTAAAAGTTCAAAAGTGACAGAACAAAGGATGAAGAAACGCGGAATGGTCAGTTGTGCTTTGACGTCAGGGGAGAGACAGGAGACACAGCCTAAAATGTCACAGAGAGGCTTGAGTCAGACAGTAAAGGAGACGTAGCATGGATGATGGATGAGAGCGGAGGGGAACAGCAAATGATGTGTCCAAAGGCATGGTATTAAAAAAAATGCAGGGAAGGGCCGGCCCAGTGGCCTAGTGGTTAAGTTTGCACACTATGCCTTGGTGGCCTGGGGTTCGCGGGTTCAGATCCTGGGCGTGGACCTACACATTGCTCATCAAGCCATGCTGCAGCGGTGTGCCACATACAAAAAAAAAAAAACAGAGGAAAACTGGCACAGATGTTAGTTCAGGGCAAATCTTCCTCAAGGAAAAAGAGGAAGACTGGCAACAGATGTTAGCTCAGGGCCAGCTGACCTCACCAAAAAGAAAACAAAAACAAAAACAAAAAATGCAAGAAAATATTTAACAAGCTATTCTACCTTGTTATGGATGGCAGTGGCTGGGAAAGTTCAGAGAGGCAGTTTGACTCGAACAGAAGGGCCTTGAGTGTCAAGCTAATGAATTTAATCCCCATTCTACAACCAAGAGAAATAACTAATCACGTGTTTCAGAGGACTAACTAGTAGTCTGTGGGAGGACTAATGGTGAAGTGTAAGCAGGAAGCTGAAGAAAGAACTAAGAGGGGAAAATCATTCTGGAGGCTACTAAACTAGTCTGCACCGGAACCGAGGGGGTCCAACGAGGACACAGCCAGAATGTACCCCAGGTCCTTTGACTTTCAACACACTGTTTCCAAACCTCACCTTTTTCTCTCCTCAAATCCATCTCCATCCTATAGGACACACAGGTCCTACAACATTCTGTATACTGTGCTCAAGAAATACCTGCTGTTGTTAATACACACATTTAGGAGAGTACAGGGGAATCCTCAATGCCCATTTGCTAAGGGGAGCGTGGGAGAAACTGGGAAAGTCTGGCGAGGCAGCAGGATTCAAAGAGAAGGGCCTAGGACTTAACTCCACTGTTAACTTTGGCCATTACAAGTCTCTTTGTTGTTACATACATGGAACGGTGTAAAAGTGTTGAGTTTGAACGGGAATTGAGAAGAGAGAAGCAGAGAGGAGAGTACCTAAAAGAAGTAACTACAAAGAATTTATTTCCTGCGACAGCCTATAATAATCACCTATAAGGATAACTTCTCATATAATTTATTTTAAATGGTGATAATGTTAGTAACTGTAAATCTTTGTGGTTTTGGTTTTTTTTTTTTTTTGGTGAGGAAGATTGGCTGTGAGCTAATATCTGTTGCCAATCTTCCTCTTTTTGCTTGAGGAAGATTGTCGCTGAGCTAACATCTGTGACAATCTTCCTCTATTTTATGTCAAGCCACAGCGTGGCTTGACAAGCAGTGCTAGGTCCGCGCCTAGGATCTGAATCTGCAAACCCTGGCCACTGAAGCAGAACATGCAAACTTAACTATGATGCCATTGGGCTGGCCCCAATAACTGTAAATCTTTTACAAAAGAACTTTCCCATACCACTATTACTTCTAATCATTTGGATAAATGGTTCATATTATTTACTTACAAAATAAAATACTGTTTCATGTTGAAAACCAAGTTATGAGCAACTTTCATTTTAAAGAAAAATCGACATTTCACTTATATAAAAAACATTCACACACATTGACAACTTTTCTTGACTATATCATAGGGCAGTAAAAAGAACAGCAGACTTGGAACAGAGACCTGGATTTTAATCCTAATATAAATCAGCATCAGCTGTGTGAGCTTAGGAAATTACGATTCAGAGAAGTTCTCTTAAGATTAGAAGGTAACACCATATAATTTCTAAGGTTTCTTCCATTTCTAACATTTTATAATTGTTACAATAAAAACAAGTTTTATCCTAGTTTTTAAAAGTTGAGTTAAGTTTTCAAAAGTTACAAATAATTGATGTCACAGTGGTGAGTTTTCATTTCTATTCTTCAGAATATCCAAAGACATAATAAATTTAAACCACTAAATTTAGAAAACAAAATCAGCATTATTAGCAACCTTTAATGTTTCCTAGAAAAGTAGCAAGTACTCCCATTCACGCCATGTCTTACCCTATATTGAAATGAAACTGGACTTAATTCCCGGAAACTCTCATCTCCTTCATAAATAGAACGTAATGCTTCCAGTTCCATCTGAAATAAATGAATCAAATGCGTTTTGTTTAGTGGTATAAACGGCGTAGAAACAGAGGGTCTTTAGTTTCTGATTCAAGCCCACTCTACTACATAAAACTTGGCTAACACACATGGCCTTTGATGTTTACAACATACTTGCATATATTAACATGTTGCAATATTAATACTTACTTTAAAACCATGTGCCAGGCACTGCTAAGCACGTTAAGTGTATTATCTCACTTAATTCCTACATCAATCCTGTGAAGAAGCTATTACTTTCTCCTTCTTACCAGGAAGGAAAATAAGATTTAGTTTAGAGCAACTCTGGAGCACGTGCCCTTCATCATTCTGCTGAGGAACAGCGCGGGAGAAAGAGCGTGGAACTGGGAGATAAGAAATAGGAAGCACAATCATTCCCCATTGTTTACATGTGCTATTTACATTTGTAATCCTTCCCACAGAAGGATACAAAACTTGAAAAAATTCTTAAGGACAACAAAAAGAACTTTAAAAAAATGATAGCTAGACAAAGGCTGACAAGGATCTACCCAAGATGGGAAAAACGACTGTGAGAGAAAATGTCACCAGTAATCCCTGCCTGGAAATACTTCTTAGAACTCTGTGGGCTTGCCCATGAGAAGACCCAATCACTGCCGTGATTTCTGACCAATTCGTGAGGAGAGAAGCAAAGACAGACTGCACTTGGGTATATATCTTACCTTTCAAAAAGATGCCTGCCATGAATTCTGCACACTAAGGATGAGTGAGTTGATCTACATGGACAAAGTTTTAGAAGAGATCATTAAAGGAAGAGTTTGTGAGGACCTGGGAGAGTAAGGAGGAGTCCCTAAGACGTGGCAAGCATATGAAGCACACGACATCTATACACGCCTTCTTAGAGAGGGTAACCTGAGTGATATGTTAGGGAAAGACACAAAGCGGCTGCCTTGATTTCAGCGGGGACCACACGTCTGTCTTCCCACCTTCACAGAAAAAAACACAGGAATTCAAACCGCATTCAAGAATAACTGAGAAGACTAGATAAGAACAACCTTACTCAAAATATAGCGGTACTCTTTCTGTCCTTAATCCTTGCCCATATTTTAAGTAATGGCTTGGACAGGGACAAAAATTGAAGGCAGGCTGACCAAATTTCTGGATGACAGTTTGATGGGACAGTGAGTTATGCTGGTGGCAGACTAAGAATTCAGAAAGTCCCTGAAAAACAATCTAACCAGATGAAACTTTTCAGGGTAGGCAGAACCTGTCCTTAGATACCTAAATACACAAGTAAAGCAGGAAATGCTTTGCGTAAAGCGCTTAAAGTGTTTTAGTTGACGGTAAACTCTGTGATGCCACAATTCTAAAATAAGATACAAATAAACTTATAACCTGTCCACAGACACATGATTCCAGGAGAGGGAAAGAACTAAAAAGACTGGACATATGAAGAAAGGTAAATGGAGAACAGGAAGTCAGGAAAACTGTCTTCAAAGATCTGAAAATCAGCCCTGTGGAAGAAGAATGGAATTTTACCGTTAAAACAGAGAGCCCTGGGCCCCACGGCAGGAATTCTGATTCTGTAAATCTGAGGTAGAGCTTGGGCATCTGTTTTTCTTAGAAGCACCCAATTGGTTCTAAGGCTGTGGTCCACGGCGCCAAGCTTTGAGAACCGTTACATGACATGCTCCAGGCTTCACAGTAAGAACTGTTCACGCCTTGGCTTAGAAACTCGTCTGGCAAGAATATTTTAGAAGGGATTCAAATATCAACTAGCTTGTTGGCCTTTGGCTCTTTTAAAGGTAACTTCCAGTTCAGACATTCCACTACATTTATCTTGCAAAAGTGCTAGCTTCCAAACAATATATTCTAAATGAAGATAACTACTACTTATCTAGGAGACTGGATTCTAGTCCTGATTTCTCCCACAAACTCACCGTGCAGCCCTGGGACAATGGCTGCACCTTTGCAGACCCTTCTCCTCATCTGCCCACATTACAAAATTAGAAGGGTCCCCCAGAGATGACCCGAGGCATCCCCTCCAACTGTACTACATGATTTAACGTCAAAGTCGCATTTCACGAGAAAATAATCTGAGCATAAACCATACAATTCAGGTGAGATATATATATATATATATATGCTCAACACAGACTTCACAGCCACCAGACAACTACCAGATGGATAAATGATTCCACCAAACAATGTGGCTAGAAACCGGCGACACCAGTGTCATTATTTTCCCCCACCAGAAATTTAACCCACTCAATTCATTCTTTCTCTACCAGCCAACAGACTTTAAAATTTAAAGGTGATCAGATTCCAAACAGCATAACTCAGTGCACAAGCGCTCACAACACACGGATTTAAGGCGAGCCAAGTGCACCGGGTCGCGGACCAAGGACACTCATCCTTGTTATTAAGGAGACCTGGGGCGACCCCGGGGTTTGCAAAACGGAAAACTGCCGGGGCAGAGGAGGCCAGGGCCCCACCACCCGTTCACGCGGGCCTGGCCTCTCCGCGCAGGACCGCGGGGAACTCGGGGCCCCCCAGCCGGGCTCTGTCGGCTACAGGGACGAGGGCACATGCGGGCCCGCCCGCCCCGGCGCCGGGTCACTCCCGGGCCTCGGGGGGTCATCGCCCTCCCTCGGCGCTGCGCACTGCGCCTGCGCGGGGACCGGGGCGCCCAGTCGGGGGACTCACCTCCTGGTCCTCGTTGGCACTCATCGTGCCGGACGTGGGGAGCCTCCCGGGCGGACGGCGTTCGCGACCACGAAGGGCCCCGAGGCTGGGGCGTCCCCCTTCCGCGCCCTCGGCTCGGGAAGCACACCCTTCGCACAGCCGACGAGAGTCACGCGCACCCCGGCCTTCAGGCCGCGCGAAGCTGCTGGCGGGGACTGTGGGCGGGTAGCCGGAGGCCGCGGCAGGTGGGGCGCCGGCGCGTCTGGGGAGAGGCGGGGCGGCCGCGGCAGAGGCTCCGCCTCCTCCCGCTCCTCGCTTCTCCTATTGGCTCCTTCCCTCTCGGCCCCTGGCTCCTCCTCCTCTAGGAAATACAGCGTCGTCCTGACGTTTTGCGGAGCCGCGTAAAGTTCCGAGACAGCGATTGGTGTAGCGCGCTGTCACTCAGGCCCAGAAAGTGCTTCCTGTGCGTGCCGCAGGTGGGCTCGGAGAAGTCTTGCTGGCTGGAACCTGCTCTGGGGCGGTGGCGGTGGGGACGGCCCCAGCGTTCTGTGACAGCCCTGCCTGCTTCCCCTCGTCCTCTCCCGGCTTGCGGCGACCGGCCACAGCTGCAGCGGGCCCGGGGCCTGGGTGAGTGCAGGCCCGGAAAGCTGCGGGACCAGGCGAGACCGCCGGGGGAGAGAGCTAGCTCCTAACAATGCCGGCGTGGGGGGCCTGCCTTTTCCTTCAGTGTCAGCGGGTGCAATCCTGGCTTTTCTATTTTAGCCCCTAAAGGAAAAGATGCACGTATTTCTAGGGCCTCTAGGTTTAAAAGGGGAGGGGGAGGAGGATAGCGTCTGCCTTTAGGGCTGCAGCGTTGTTTCTCAGCCCTTCCTCGTTGGAGCTACCATCTCGGAATACTGCGACCACTTTTCCTAAATCAGGTTATCGCTTCGCATCCTCAACATCTGCTTTTTTTTTTTTTTCCACCGAACTGTCATTCCTCTTTTGATCGTCTTGTAGTCGAACTTCTCTGAATCTCATCCTTGGTGGCCTTGTGTCCTGCACCGTGAACTTCCGTTAATTAAAAGTTAGTGACCGCATTTTTTACCTGTCACTTTGATGAGGTCAGCTTTCTTTGCGGTGTGTCATCCTTCCCGAGTTGTTAGCTTCCACGCCAGCCTCCAGATTGCATCCCTCGCACTACATGATCTCCCATCCGGAGTGTTCACTCACAGCTTCTGCACCTCCTCCCACGTCGTGGGATGGTTAGTTGCTTCCTTGGCTTCTTCCAAGAGATCTGGAAATTTCTCCTCCAGGCTGTCCTGGAGATCCGCACAGCCTCTCCACCTATCCTTGGCCCATGTTCTTCTCATTCCCATCCCTTTGGTATAGAATAAGCACGACCATTTCAAGTGCCAAAGCTTTTAAGGTAGAATGTGGTAAGAATTTCTGGTACAACTTTCACATAGTAATTTTTTGGGTCAGAATTACAGTCGTTTAGAGCTGTGCTGTCCAGTATGGTAGCCGCTAGCCGTATGTGGCTGTTGAGCATTTAAAATAGGCTGCCCAAATTGAAATGTGTTGTGAGTGTACCATACACACCAGATCTTGAAGACTTAGTACAAAAAAAATGTATAATATCTTGGTCACTTTTATATTAATGTTGAAATATTTGGGGCATATTGGTTAAATAGAATATTATTAAAATTAATTCCACCTGCTTTGTATTTTTTTAATGTGACTGGTAGAAAATTTTGAATTATTTATGTGGTTCATATTATATTTCTCTTGGACAAAACTGTGATTTAGAGCTTTGTAAGTCATTTCTAGTTCCCCTTGGTTCCACTGCATATTCAAAGACCCAGCTAATTCTCTTGAGCCACTGGGGTTATTAAGAGAAATGGACCTCTAGGGCTATGATCTAGACTTTTTGGTTTCAAGCAAAGGTAGCCATATTGTGTTTTGACCATCTCTTTTTTATTTTCACTCGAAAATTCTCTATAGCTAAATTATTTCTTCCTCTAAACATATAGTCCTCTGCCCTCGTAGCTTCATCCTCTCCTAAAAATGTTGGTTTCAATAATTCTAAAACTTCTCTCTATTGTAGACATTTATCATTTCTGGTCAGCTTTCCAATCACGTATTCAGTACCAGTTATTCCTTCAGTACTAAAATGTGAGAAACCTAATCGTCTTTGTTAAATTAACCTTTCAGTTAAAAATATTTGGTTATCAAGTCGTGGCGTATGTGTGCCTAACTTTTCACACAAATTGTATTTGAGGCCTGTGAAATATACTAGTGAAGATCAGCTTTTAAAAGAACCTCATGATACATGTTTTTGGAAATGAGAAATTATTTTGAAAATATAATGATAATTTTTTTGGAATAAACACATTTTTATATAATTGCTTTTCTGAAGTTCGTGCATACTTGGGTTTATTATAGACTGATTCTCAGCTAAAGGACACAATAGAAACCTGTCTTCCTAGAGGTTTCCATTCATTATTAGATAGATTTTCCTTTAAATAGTACATTTTATATTAATTGTGGGGAAATGAGAAAACATAGCTATTCAGATAATTAGAATGTTATTTTAGTAATATCCTAGGAATTTAGAAATTAGATGTTAGCAATTATAAAGAAATTAGAGATAGTTGTACTTTGTTTTATGTGTGAGTCAATAATTATTTTTCTTTATAGCTGAAATAGGTCATGAGACCTATTTTAATTTGATCACCGTCCTGCTTTCTTGTTCTGCTCATCCCAGAGTTCTGTGTGCGTTTTGAGATGTTACTGAAAATACTGATTTGTTTTAAAGTAGACTGCAACCTTTGTAATATGAAACATTTTTAAAAAAATATAATACCGATAGCTATTAAATTTTAATAGGTCAATTTAGGAATTAAAGTTTTCCCTTTTGCTGTCTTCTTTTGTATTTGCTCAAAAGTTTGCAAAGTCTTTTGCCTTTTTGTAATGTTTTTTAAATGGTGGAGCTTCATATATTAGATGTGGATATGGGCTTTTAAAAAATTAATTATGACTATTAACATTTGTATTGCAGATTTTTTGACACGCCTCGGACATGAGCCCCACACAGTGGGACTTCCCTGTGGAATTATGTTGTCGGCCTATGGCTTTTGTTACTCTTACGGGCCTGGACGTAGTTTATAATGCTGTCCATCGAGCCGTCTGGGATGCTTTCTGTGCCAATCGGAGGGCTGATCGGGTACCAATTTCTTTCAAGGTGCTCCCAGGAGACCATGAGTATCCCAAATGTAGACCCAAGGTAATGACGTTATGATCGCATAGGGGCTCTCCTCTCTCTCTCTCCCTCTGTGTGTGTATATCTTGGTTTTTTTTGAGGAAGATTAGCCTTGAGCTAACTACTGCCAATCCTCCTCTTTTTGCTGAGGAAGCCTGGCCCTGAGCTAACATCTGTGCCCGTCTTCCTCTACTTTATATGTGGGACGCCTACCACAGCATGGCTTGATAAGCAGTACGTGGGTCCACACCCGGGATCCAAGCTGGCGAACCCGGGGCCACCGAAGGAGAACATGTGAATTTAACTGCTGCGCCACCAGAGCAGCCCCTGTATATCTTTTTTATTCTTATTGTCTGTGCTAGAAAACCCCTGAGTTTATCAAGGCAATGGTTACAGTGATGTATAAAGAAAACCCTAGGCTTTTTCCTGTATGGAATACCCTACAGGTATCTTTAATAATAGTTGTTATTTAACTTTCTATCCTATGAGCCTAGGTTTTTCTTTTTGCATTTCTTTAAAATACCCCAACTCTCTGTAAAGACCTCTTTAGAAAGAAGGTCTCACTTCCCCATTCATCATTACCAGTATCATTATAGAATCCGTGGTCTTTACAGTTTGGTTCAATTTCACACACGTTTTTTGCTTTGTGTTAGGTCCCTGGAACTAAGCAATAGGCTGGTGATAGAAATTTAAATAAGACATGCTCTCTGTCCTTGGGGAGTTCTACATATCAGAGTGGAATAAGAAAAGGTATTAAGTTCAAAACTGACTTTTAGGGTGAACATCATTGTAGAGACTCTGATTTACCTAGAAAAATGATAATTATAATGATGATGATAATAATAGCTGCTAATATGTATGTAGTTCTATGTCGGTTTACTTTTTTAAGAAAGTTATGTATAGTGGTTAATTTGTTATTTATCATAATCTTGCGAGGTTGGTCTGAAAGTCAGTTAAGAAGACATGTTGATTGAAATAAACTGCCCACCCACCTTTTTTTTTTCTTTTCCTGCCCTAGAGCAGTGTTTTTGAGACTCATCTCTGGACCATGTATATCATCCTCACCTAGAGTGTTTATTGCAAATGTAAATGCCAGGCCTCCTCAGTTAGACTCTACTAGGTGGGCCCTGTGGATTTGGTCACCAGCTGATGCTTGTGTGTTTGAGAACCACACACTGGAGACGGTTGCATATACCCCGCTGTAGAAGCTGTGAGCTCTCTCTGAAATTGTGCAAGATATAGCATTCCTGGCCCTTACGCATTTTTTTAATGTGGTGTTTGTGTCCTGGAAGGCTTGTGGCCCAGCAGAGCTCATCCCCTTTCTCCTTGATGAATTCTCCAATTCAGGAGCTTTTCATTTTCCTATTCCTGGTTCCTTCCAGAGTCCTCAAGATTTTTGTGTCAGGATTCCTTACTATCCTTGTCCTTCCTCACTTGAGATAGACGTTGGCCCAACATGAGCTGAAGTAGTATGAGTCAGTACAGGTGCTTTGGAAGTAATTTGAGATTTCCACTGGGTTCTTTAGGGGAGATGCATGTACCACATCCCCTTCCTGTGATGTGACACTTAGTGCTGACCCCTGGTGACTGCTGTTATGCTTCTATATTTAAGAATTGTCAGGCCGGCCCTGTGGCCTAGCGGTTAAGTTTGGCATGCTCCGCTTCGACAGCCTGGGTCTGCAGGTTGGGATCCCAGGCATGGACTTAGACTACTCGTCAGCCATGCTGTGGTGGTATCCCACGTACCAAATAGAGGAAGATTGGCAGAGATGTTAGCTCAGGGCTAATCTTCCTCAGCAAAAAAAACCCCACCATTTTTTCTTTCATCCACAAGTAAGGTGAAATGCCATCCTGGCAGTATACATTTCAAACAAATGAAGCCATATTGGGTTTTAGATTTTATTTGAGTGGCTTTTACAATAACAGAAACTGGAATGGTGAGGACTATCAGTAGAATTTACCTGGAAAAGGGCTGTTTACTTCCAGGGTATTTGAGAGCCTTGCCATCATTAGAAATGCTTTGGCTTTGGTTGTTCTTTAAATGGAAGTTGTAGTGGCTCTAGGGTTGAGATTCTACCTCACATACTTGCTGTCTCGTTTGATCTCTGTAAGCCTGAATGTCCTCATCTTAAAAATGTGTCATATGTGTATTGCGTGAGATAAATGCATTTAAAGTGCCTGTCCCTCAATAACAGATGGTTTCTGCTGCTGTTCTTATCAAATAACTCTTTTCCCCGTTTGCCAATGTTTGCAGAGAACGTCCTATGAGTGGTACATTCCTAAAGGCATCTTAAAGACAGGTTGGATGAATAAACATCTGAATCTGGTGCCAGCCCTGGTGGTCGTGTTCTATGAGCTGGACTGGGATGAGCCTCAGTGGAAAGAAAAGCAGTCCGAGTGCGCTACCAGAGTGGAAATAGTCAGGTATGGGCTCTCCACTCATCAGACTGACCGGGGAGGTTGCACATGTCTGCTGTTTACTAACATTTGTGAAGGCGTCTATGTCCTGTTTAGACTGCATTAGTCATTTGGGGATTGCTGACCTCCAGGGAAACTTGTTCACTTCCTAACAGGTAGCATTAGTATTAGCTTATGTAGTGCTAAGGTATGTGAAGAAATTTAGAAGACAGATTAGTCCAAATTTCCAAGTGCCTTTTCTTGCATTTATAGTATGTTTTTGGAGGTGTAGTAATTTTCTCCTTACTCTCGTGAACCTCTTGCTTTATCACCACTTCAGTTTTGAAATACTTCATTCTTTTGGATCACTGCTCTGTAACGTACCACTGTAAAGAAGTAAGTTGTGTTGTAACTCTTACGTAAAGCTATAGATTAAACTTTGCTTTTAACGCAGATGTTGTAAGGATTAGAAGCTTGATGTGAGATTATACTTCTAAAATTTAAATCATTGTGGCATGTATGTTTCTTTGTATGCAGGAAAAGATTTCCTCTAATCTTGGGGTTTTTTAGTTGAAATTTGTCTTTCTTTGATTGAATTATTGAGCTTGAATTTAAGTGAAGTTCCGAATGCATTTTTTTTTAAACAATTTAATTATTTAATTAATTTTATTATTCTTTTTCCATTGCAGGCAAAGTTTACAAGGGAGAAACACAAAAGTTGCAGTGGTTCTGATTCAGAAGAAAACGCCTTTGCCCCCAGGTATCAAAAGGTTGATTAATGATGAATTAATTACTTTATACTTCCAATTCTGTTATCAGGAGGCATAGTTTTTAATGGTAAAATCTTTTATGTGTTTTCAGTTATGGGAAAGATGGTTTTTTAACTTTAAAAAGTACCGATAATGCGTGCATAAATGCTTACTGTAAGAAATTAAAAATTGTAAGGAGTGCAAATCTTGTTACGTTTTCCTCCCCAGGTTCTACTTACTTCACCATGTAGGCACATAGCAATTGACAAAACAGTTACTCTCTTCATTTTTTTAAAAAGGAATGTTATTTGCTTATTGGAGATTTATTTGAAATTATATTCCTTACATAATATTTATTTCTTAATTTGCAGTAGGGCAAAGGAAAATACTATAGGATTTCTAATTTTCTTTAAGAGAAGATCTTAGTTTCAAATGCTTATTTCTTCTACCTTCTCAGACTTTGAGAGGCCAAAATATTTTTTTTTTCTATGTTGAAACATCCTAGTTTGGAAACCACTTTTGTGTATTATTGCTTCCATTTTTAGTTATGGTTTTTGAAATAGTTATGTGGTGTATCTGTTGGCATTACTTGGCCTGTCTATCTTGGCTCAGTAGGAAATTCCACAGTGTTTTCCTAATGGATATGTACTGTGTAGCTTCTAAGAACCCCGTAGAACTCCCAAGGATGCCTGGGGTCCTACTTGTATGGGGAAAAGTGGTTTGGGGTTTTATTCTTAATTACATTGTTCGCGTTTGGGGAAACATTCACTTAGAGAAATACATTAATTATTTTATTTCTCTTCATCTTTGTGGGGTTTGGCGACAGGAGAAGATGTCATTGCTTCAGAAAGGGCTGCAGCTTTATGCAATGCGTGCGAACTCTCAGGAAAGTCTTTGTTTGTGCTGCCCCACACTGACCACCTTGTGGGTTATATTATAAGGTAAATAAAGGTCTTCAAAAAAATTTTTTTAAATTGTTCATTAAGCATTGAGAAACTGGTAACCTAGACCTATTTGTTAAAAAAAGAAAGTACACGTTCATGGGAAAAAAATTAAATGGTACAGAGGATGTAAGGTAAAAATAAAAGTCCTCTTTGTCAACTCCTTAACCTTCTCCAAGTCCTTGAGGTAGCCACTATCAACAATTCATTTGCTTCCTAAAAATGTCTTTTTATCTAAAAATAAATGTAATCATACAACATGTACTGAACTGCCACTTGGCATTACCTCATTGACACAATATGGACATCTAGATCAACTTCATTTTTTAAAAAATACTTCTGTGTTTTTCCATTGTGCTTTTCAGTAACTCCCCCGTGTCCTTTTGTGACATACTGGTCCTTTTATATGACAGTGGCTCCATTTCTGGCCTCTATTTTGCTCCCCTTTTGATATGTTGATGTATATATTTAAATAATTTTTAAGAAGCATCTGAGGCCCACCATACCTTAGATATCTTTGCAAAGCCTTTGTATATAAAGGAATATTACGTGAGGACACAACATTATCTCACAAAATATGTGACCATTATCCATTGTTTTCTAGCATTTAGTATTGCAGAGGAGTTTCATAGTATTAAATTAATGGCTAGGATGTATTTAGATGTGAATATTTTCATTGATCTTAACTATAAAATGGTTTTCCTTTTCATTCTGCGTGTGTCCTTCTTAAACTCAAGAACAGTTTAGTTTATCTTTGATTATTGCTTCTCTGGCATCTGTTCCTGTCTCTCAGAAGCAAACTTGTGAAAATGAAGTACTACAGGAAGTTTTATGGCGTTCTCATTGCTATCTAAGTGACAGGGCTTCTAAGAAAGAGAATAAATTCAGAAGGAGAAAGCATGAAAAGGCAACAGAGTCAGATGAGAAGATGAACTGCAAGAAAAGTTAGCAAAATAAATCTCCACACTGGAAACAAGAAAGTCAAGTCAGTAGTGCTAAGGATAAAGTGGAAGTGGAAGGCAGAGGAAAGGGGTCCTGAGTTTGACTTTTAAATGCGAGCGTGTGACCCTGAGAGGCACAGAGAGGAGAGGGGCGTTTCCAGAGGGCTGGCAGCACATGCTGACTGCTGGTTCTTCCCCCGAGGCTTGTCCCAGGCTCCCCACTGGCCTTTCAGTACCTCTCTGTGCATTGGACAATTCGGCCTTGTACTTGGCACTTCAGTGTTTCCCAGTTCTCACTCTGTTCTTGTCACTGTGCTTTCATGCTCGCTCCTGCCTTCCAGCTCCCCTTTTCTGGGCTCTCTTAACTTTTAAGGCTTAGTTCACACGCAGCCTTCTTTACTTGTCCCCTGTCCTATAACTTACTCCAGTGATTCGTTACTGGGGTGAGGTCTCCCTCCAGGAAACGTTTGGTAATGCCTGGAGATGTTTATGATTGCCGCGACTGAGGCGTCCTGTGCTGGCATCTAGTGGGTAGAGGCCGGGGATGCCGCTGCACATCTGCAGTGCACGGGAAAGCCCACTCAACAATCACCTGGTCCAAAACATCGATAGTGTTTTGGAGTGCGGAGCTTGACACACCCTGCCTTAGCTCTTAGCGAGGCTCAGTTCAGCTGTCGTGGCTAAGATATGCGTCTTCAGACTCTAAAAAGGGTGTCTGAGTGACGTGCTGCTGCAGCGGTAGCAGAAAATGGAGTCCACGTGATCTTTGTGTGAATTTTGCTAAGATGAATACCATGTATTTTCTGATAAACCTCTGGAGTAAGGAGCTGCTCGTAATCAAAATTTTAATCTAAAAGACCTGGTAGGATAAATTCTATTTTAAGGCAGGTCAAATAATAAATTTAAAATGCAGATGTCTCTGTGTGTATTTTTATGTGTGTATATATATGTATGCATGTGTGTGTCTTGAAGTCGAATTGGTTCCTGCCTTCATGGAGGAACTAATTTAGTTGGTGAGATGGAAACATCCATGTTAAATACCCGAGCATGCGAGTGTAGGATCTGTGGTGGAGTGTGTAAGTCCTGTAGGATTTCAGAGAACGTGTGCTGGATGTGGCCCGGGCAGGCTTTAAAGAACAGGAGGGACAGCACTTGTGCTGTGAGGTTTAGGTCAGTGGGAAGGAAGTAGTAGTTATTTGGGGCAGAGGAACATCATGAAAAGAGTGTGGATATTTAAAATTCAGCTAGTTTAAATCTCTAAACGAGAAGACTGAGTTGGTTGGATTTTCTCTTGTAGGATTCAAAGTCAAACTCAAGGTCTGCTTCCCTGAGAAAGCGTTCTTAATTGTTTGATGTCACCTTAAAAGTATAATTTTGGAATATCTACTAAAAGAATTGATCTTTTCACTAACCTCGTCCTATCTTGACTAAATCTGTCATTTATTCATTTATGTCCTTTTGAACTGGCTGTATTTTTTTTTCTCCAAAAAACCCACCCTCAAATAGTATAGAAGTATATGGATTAAAAAGTTAGTCTTACAACTCTTATCCTATATCCAGGGATATCTCTATAACTGTGTGATCTGTTATATTAGAAGAGAGGGAAGGATTTGGTTTGACATAACAAGTTTACAGGAAATAATGCTTGCTCTCATTTCTCTGTATTAACTAAGAGGTATTTTATCTCTGAGTGCACATCCAACTTGAAAACTAAAAGCAAGGTTATCTTTCATCTTTACTGACATAATCTAGGTTAGTAATACAGATTTCTCTGTTGAGAAGATTTTTTTTTTTTAATCATTTAGGATAACCTATAGACATTTCTGGCTGCCATAGATTAGACATCCCAGTCTAATTATTTTCATATTTTAAAAATTTAAAAGCTTTAGCTTTGAAAGTAGAAAATCTTAACCTGAAAAATCAAATTAAAAGTATAATACCTAGGGGCCGGCCTGGTGTGCAGTGGTTAAGTTCGCACGTTCTGGTTCGGCCGCCCAGGGTTTGCCGGTTCAGATCCCAGGTGCAGACATGCCACCACTTGGCAAGCCATGCTGTGGTAGGCGTCCCACATATAAAGCAGAGGAAGATGAGCACGGATGTTAGCTCAGGGCCAGTCTTCCTCAGCAAAAAGAGAAGGATTGGCAGCAGATGTTAGCTCAGGACTAATCTTCCTCAAAAAAAAAAGAAAAAGAAAAAAATACAATACCTAATTTAAAAGTTTTTGACTTATCCATTTTTTCCTTTTTTTTTCACGTGTTTTCCTTAGATGTGTTTAAACCCTTTGAATACAATTTCAAAATTCTGTTTTGTTCTGAGGAGGAAAAACCTTGAAGTTCAACCCTTATCTGACTATGAATTCAGCTTTTTTTCCTGCCCTAGGCAGATACTTCGGATATGTACTTCATTTCACAAAAGGAGCTTTCAGTTGCTTACCCATCTCTGGTCAGATTTTCTTTGTTCTTCTGTAGTCTCAAAGTTATGGCAGGAAGCAGACTTAAACCATACAAATGTTATTTCACCCCATTTGCCAGTTCTCATTTTTGGTCCTTTTCCCATTAATTTTCTTATCCTTTAAACTCTAAATTAAAACCACAAAAAGTAGTCAAATCTAATTGATTGGATATCTGTTTCTTTCAGACTTCTTATAAAATTATAAAATAATAGAGGTGGGGGCTGGCCCCACGGCTGAGTGGTTAAGTTTGCGCGCTCCACTTCGGCGGCCCAGGGTTTTGCTGTTTCGTATCCTGGGCACAGACATGGCACCGCTCGTTAGGCCACGCTGAGGCGGTGACCCACATGCCACAACTAGAAGGACCCACAGCTAAAATACACAACTATGTACTGGGGGGTTTTGGGGAGAAAAAGGGGAAAAAATCTTTAACACAAAACAATAATAGAGGAGGAAGTAATATAGAGACTACCTAGTTTTTACAAATTACAAAAAAAGTGATTTTTATCAGTTATTTCTTGGATTGTAAATAATTGGAAATGGCTCTTGGGAGGTCTTACGTTTAGATTTTTAATCTGGAAATTCAGGTTATATTTTGCTTCCGTTTTTAGCTTAATCATGAAGTGAACTAGACCTTATCTCCGTTGGCATTTTACTTTCAGGTCTTACAAATAAGATTCTTGAAAACAGTTTGGTTTAAAATAACTTCAGTGTTTGAATGTTGGTGTTTCTTTTTTAACAGGTTAGAAAATGCCTTTTATGAACATGCACAGACTTATTACTACACTGAGATCAGAAGAGTGAAATCTCATAAGGAATTTTTGAATAAAACAACACACCAGGTACGTGTTTTTTCCTAATGAAGGAGACAATAGAAGCATTCTAGAGAGATTATTCATCATGGATTATTTTTGAGGAGATTATTAAATATCTTTCATACTTTGATGTTTTTAAAAGGCTTTTGTACTTTTAAAGTTATTTTTAAAGCTTTTAAGAACTAATCTGTCTTTGTGCTCTTTGCCCTTAAAGTTCTTAAAGATAGATACAGCCTTCTTAACTATATTTGTTTGTTGGAATAATTCTTGAACTTTAATTTTGAATATTTTCCTTCATACTTTTATGTCTCCTTTTAATAAACATTATTATAATTTTTAAGAGGATATATGTAATAATGGTGTTTTTTAAATTCTTTTTTTAGCTTTTATTTGTTAGACATCAGTTCAAGATAGCTTTCTTCAGTGAGTTGAAACAAGATACACAAAATGCTCTGAAGTAAGTTTCTAACAGTTGCCGAACTAAATTTTTTTTATCTTTATGTTAACAATAATATATTAATGGCAATTTCTAAATCTCAACCAAACTTTAATTTTAAAATGTTTATCTTGCTTAGATTCAGGTATGTAATAATCACTTTAATTTGTCTAGAGGTGAATGGAATATAATATTTTGGGATTTTTAAAAAAACTTCCATTTTACTATCAGAAATAAACTTCATAGTGTCATAAAGATTTCTGGTCCAATTAAATTTCATGATCTAAAGAAACATAATATTAAAATTTTTCCCATCCTATTGCCTACTACTTACTTGTATATTCAGTAAAATCCTTATGTTAAGACTGATTTCCAAAGTTAAATATACATTAAACATTATCTAAATCAGACTATGAATGTCGTAAGGTGTGTAGTGCACTTATTCAGTTCAACTATGGTTTTATTTTTAATTTAGTTTTTTTGGTTGATAATGCCTGTCATAGCATCATTTTTCATTCAAAGGCTCTACTTAGAGCTTTGAAGAGTAGTTGCATATGTGTGGGCAGTGGTCAAGCATTTAATTCTTTTGCTTTTACTAAGCATATAACATGATCTCTTTCTGGCTTTCACTCAGCTTTTGAAGATTGACAGTGGCAGTGTAACAAGTGGGTAAAAAACATCTATCCAGTCATGAGCCCATATAACAACGTTGTGATCAATGACAGACCGCATATATTACAGCAGTCTCCTAAGATTAGTCCCATATAGCCTAGGTGTGTAGTAGGCTGTGCCATCTAGCTTTGTCCAAGTACACTCTGTGATGTTCACACAATGACAAAATTGCCTAATGCATTTCTCAGAACATTTCCCCAGTGTTAAGCGACGCGTAACTGTATATCCTAAAATTGAGAAGAGGCTAAGTGTACAGGGGAGAAAAATAGAGAAATAAATAAAAATAAATCCATTATTCAGAGGAATATTGCAGAAACCTCTTCTGTTTTGTTATTGAGATGTTAAGCACCAAATTATGTTCTCTAAATCTTAACAACTTCATATAATTATAGCTGGCTTTAATGTTGTTCATTTTTTATCCATGGTATTAGTTAAAACCTTCAATTCCACTTCAGTTCAAAAGTAAAACTGGAAAGAAAAATTTTACCCAGAGAAGTTAGAAGTTAGGAATTTTCTTTGGAGAAGACAGATTTTCTCATTACCTCCCATCTCTAGGGTAGGCCTCCTTCTGGGCTGCCCTTTCTCACACCATTGTCTCCATCAGCACTAGCCACCCTGAGGACATTTCCCCTCGCCAGCCTATACCCGAGACCAGTGATACCCACTTAACTTGTAGAGATCCTTGATAGAAAAGCTGTTGACCTGTACTGTCTTGTCTTTTTTGTTAATAGAATTTCTATTTGAGAAGCTTGTAATGGTGCTTTTAAAAAATACTTATTTTTTTCAACAGAATGCTAATTTTTAATGTAATTCTGGATGATTGTCCACTTTACTTTCATTTTTGAACTTGCTTTCTATCAATTATTAACAGATGTTAATGACAGAACAACATACATGTGATGGCTCTATTAGTGAAAAGTCATTGATTACTTCCACACATTATTAATCAATATATCATTTTCCAAGAAATCAGAGATTAATATGTATATGTTATTATTGAGCTGTCGAGTGCAAAGAAATCTTGAGTAAATATTGTCTGTTACTTCTAATAATTTTTTCTCAGGAATCTTTTCTTAAAATTAATTTATGTCATAATTAACCACCTTCCCCATGTTTATATTAGGAATTATAGGACCGCCTATAATCTGGTACATGAATTGAGAGCCCATGAAACAAATATTCTGGAAATTAAGACTATGGCAGGATTTATAAACTACAAGGTAATAGTTCTATTCCAAATAAAGAAATCTGTCCTTAAATGTTAGATTGTCTTAAAAATTTGAAAATCAAAGTTAGTTACTTGTTCTGAAAAGTGAATATTTGATTAATTATGCTCTCCTCTTTTATGTCCTGTGTCTCCAGGAGCGCCCTGGTTCTTAGGAGCCTAATTGTAATGCTTAGTTTTGAGTATGGGTCCTGAGTTCTCATTTAGAGCAGTTTTACTTTTGGAAAACTCTTTGAGGAGGGTCTTTTGTTTATTTGTAAGTGGGAGCGGGAGGGAGTGAGAAGAAAGCTGCCTTTATTATTGAATTTTAAAAGATGCAACGTATTAGAACTATGTAAGCCGTCCTTGGTTTAACGACACAGCCATGGAAAAGGTGTATCTGTTTGCCTTAGGGGAAACTTTTAGCTGTTATTTGAGCATTTTAAGATTGTATATGGTAGAAATAGATGCCCCCAGAGCACAAGTGGGGGCTGTTTGTTTTGCATTTAATGTTGCACACTCATCTTTTAAAGATAGCTGGCACTGGGTTGGTGACGTGAAGGTGAACAGTTTAATTCGCTGTGTGAGTGTAACTGGTCCAGCTTCTACAGAGAACATGTTTGTAATGACCATGCAGACTTACAGTGCATGTCCCCTTTGACCAGCTGTTCCGTTTCAGAAAACATACCTGACATATGTGCTCAGACTTGCAGATCACATATGTAAGGATGTTTATTGCATCTTGTAATAGGAAAAGACTGGAAACAACCCGGCAATAAGTGACTGGTTAATATAAATTACAACTCCAAACAGTGGAATTTTATATAACTGTTAAGAATGAGGCAGCTTCATATATTAATATGGAATGATATCTAAGATATAATGTTAGGTGAACAAACAAGGCAGCATATTTCGTGAGACGCTATTTCTATAAAATAATAGCGTATGTATAAATGCACACACACGCTTGTCTGCGCGTAGAGTATTTCATGAGACGTACCGGGAGCTGTTGCCTCTGGAAAGGGAAATTGGACAGCTGAGGGACAGGTGGAGGAGAGACTTGACTTCATATATTCCTTTGTAACTAAAAAATAAAAGTAAAACTAGCAATAAGCATGTGGAAATAAATTTAGGCTTTATTTCTTCTATTTTTCCTTTTACCTTGTATTCACATGGATTGTTACTGTTTTGAAATAGCGTTTCAGACAAAAAGTTCTCAAGAATGTTTGTAATCCTTGTTTGATCTGGAGGCTGCTCTGGTCTAAGTGTGCTACAGAAAATCTTGAGCTTTCTGGAAATTCTAAAACTGAAGGTTAATCTGTCCTGTCTCAGTGCCCTGTCAGAGAGATTTTATTTTTGCCCATCTTTATGTTCTTTACTGGGTATGACATTTTTTTGTTCTAGACTTTTGAAAAGCTTTCCGAAGGTATAGAAGAGATTCAGTATAAATTCTGAATACTTTCATTTATCAAAGGGACATAACCTCTGGTTGTAGCATAACCATTCTGATAGAGAAAATCAGTTCTATTGCAAAGAACTTCAAGAAGGAAATTCTGTAGTCTTTTTAAAGTTAGTCTCAGATTTTACATATTTTTAAATGGCTATGCCTTTTGACTTTGATTTTCCTCTTTACTGTGGGGCTGATGTTACATTTTGCAGATCTGTAGGCTGTGTTTTCAGCACAACACCCCATTAGATGCAATTGCTCAGTTCCGGAAACACGTCGACTTGTGTAAGAAAAAAATCGGAAGTGCAGAGTTGTCTTTTGAGCATGCTGCATGGATGGCTAAACAGTATGTTTTAAGTTGTACTTTTACAATGTTTTTAAAGAAATACTTGGGATATGAAGGAATGGAATTAGTCTGGATTTTGATTGTAAATTGAAGTAAGATTTTTGTCAGTAAGTAGATTTTTAATGATGTAGCATAAGCATGTTTCCAGTAATAGAAGTTGATTCATATAGTTCCTTACTGGAAATCAGTTAATCATGGTACCATCTCTTTCATTCAACGTATATTTATTGAATTTCCACCATGTGTCTAGGTACAGAGAATATGGCAGTAAACAAAACAAAATTCCGTTGACATGGACCATGCTGTTTGAGACTGATGTTTAAAAATTGATAAAATGAAATTGTTCCCAGAAACGTGGGTGTATTTGAGTGGTGGGAACTGTGTTGACATCTACTTTGATGGTATGTTTATGAAGACTTGTTAGCACAGAAGAGTTGACTTAAATACAGAATTTATCTGTAATCTACACTTAGTCTGTATTGGTAGTTAAAAGAAATCCCAGCAATTTAAAGTTCATCAGTACCATTATTTTAATACAGTCTCCTGAGGTTATGGTTCCAGGGCGAATAATTATTAGAAGTGAGCTTCTTTTGCCTTCCTTTTTATTTTTCATTCTTTTTTTTATTTGTTGCTCTTTTTCCTTTAAGATTCCAGGCCTTTGGAGATTTATTTGATGAAGCTATTAAGTTAGGGTTGACGGCTATTCAAACTCAGAATCCTGGTTTCTATTACCAGCAGGCAGCGTACTATGCCCAGGAGCGGAAGCAGCTTGCAAAAACCCTCTGCAGCCACGAAGTAAGTTACTGACTCCTGTATTATCTGGCATTTAGGAGATTTATTAATCTTCCCTTGAAAGAAGATAAGACTGATTGGTCTCGATAATTTTTCCAAGCCTTTGAATATAATCAGTTTTTTCTTTTATATTTTCAGGAATTATGATTATTTTCAGTTTTAGCCTGAGTCCTCCATTTTCACCAGTGAATTAAGCAGAAGTTTTTTTTTGAAGAACTTTTACGATTGGCAATAAGTTAGTGCTTTAGACAGGAGAAACTTGCTGTAGAGTAAAAGCCGCAGTTTAGTCCCTGCGCACTGTGAATCCGCTCTTTTGTTTGTGTGCTGACTGCTGTGGGAGTTTGGACCCTGGAGGAACGGGCTTTGTTGTGACCCACCGGAGAGCACGCCTTTGGACTTTGTCCTCTTCCTGGGGTTTTCTTCTGTGGAAAACTCTGTGTGAGGCATAGTGTTAATTGCATAGTTTCTTAAACTTGACATTTCATTTTGCCTTTCTCTTGGATAATTATTGTCAGATATCAGCTTCCTCATAAGCACCTTTAAAATAAGAACATGGTGTGTGTGTGTGTGTGTGTATGTGTCTCTATATAAACATTTATATTCATATAGTTATATCAGTTTATTTTCACTTAAAATCTGCAGTTTTCTTCTCCTAAGAGAGGTAAATATTATCAACAGTACTACTTTAAAAACTATTCCAAAAACAGAGTCTGCATATTAGTACTTTAAATGTATTGTTTTTTTTCCCTTAGATTGTGATATAACTAGACTATTTTCTGCCATTATTTATTTATGATTTATAACTTCATTGCATGTTTTATATTTTAAAAGTTTGGCATATTGTAGTTTGAACATGGTGTTTTAAAAGTAATTAAAACTGGGTTTTATAAGGATATGAGGAAACAGGCATTAACAAATGTCTTTGACTGGAATGTAAAATAATATTTCCTTCAAATAATAGTTTGAGAAGCCTTAAAATCACGCATATCTTTGACCCTTAGTTTTATTTTCAGGAAGCCTAAGGCAGATAAGAGATCCTAAGAGATGAATACTAAGATTTATTTATAAAGTTCTGACAGATTTATTAATTGTAATATAAAATACAAATAAGATGAACAACTGTAGGGAATTTATTAAAATGTAGAACAGCTGGCAGCCATGAAAAATAGTATTTAGTGATATGGTGAAATGTGTAGACTATATTTACATGAAAAAGGCAGATTGAAAAATTATTCCAATTGATAATGAATAAATGTTAGCATGCAAACTCTGGAAGAATAATGTGTACATTGTTAACAGTGGTAGTAGGTTTATAGGTAATTTAAATCTTTATCTTTTTCAATTTGGATGTTTTCTGCATTTTTTTACCAATGTACTTGTGTTACATTTTGGTTTTAGAGGGAAAAAGTTACAAAAAAGAAAAATAAAGTGGTGTGAATTTGTAAATTCTGGTGCCAAAAAAGTCCCTACCCCCAATACCAAGTGATAAAGAAGGAAAATAGTGTTTTCTTTTTAAAACTCCTTATAACATTATTTTCATTTGCACAAAAAGCACTTATACATATGGATTCATCAAGCGTAATGTGTGATATGTTTTTTCTGGTTTGTTATAGCAAAGATAAAAAGGAAATGTAAACAAGTTGGTTACTATGAAATCATTTGTCAGAATCAGTTTGATTTATTCAATTTGATTTTTATGAGATTACTTAAATATTAAACGAAACATTTTTAGTTTAACTTTTGTGAAAATTTAATTGATGTTAAAATATTCACAGCTTTGATATCTGAACGTGTGTTTGGTATTTGTATTTATGAAAACTTTTTTGTTCTATTACAGATTGAGGGAGAGTTGGTTTGTGATGGCAGCTCTTATTTAGGGTTGTGTTTTGATTTACAGGCCTCTGTAACGTATCCCAATCCTGATCCCTTAGAAACGCAGACAGGCCTTCTCGACTTTTACGGACAAAGATCATGGCGACAAGGAATACTAAGTAAATAGTTTTTCCTTCCTCCATTTTCTCTGAACCTCAAACAGCAAAGGTTGCGATCATAGTTTTTCCATTAGCTGCAGTAGGCATAACAAACTGAGGTAAAAATGTGTGCTTTTAAACATTTTTTAATGATTTTCAGTTCTTTAGTTTTTGGAATGTTTTGTTTGTATCACTACATCTTCGAATAATTTATAATTAAACATGCAGATGTGATTAAAACATTTGGACATCTGTTGTCTTAAATGACACAATTAATAGGCTACTCTGGTCTATTTAAATATTTTAATTCCAGTTAACTTTAACGATTTACCATATTTGACATTGTAAAACAGCATTAACTGGTATCACTGTGAAAACAATGTCTCTGTATCTTTTCTGTTTTTTATACATACTTAATTTGAGCAGTTTCTGTGGCAATTGAACCTTAAGCATTAAGAAATTATTGACTTTAATATCCAGGAAGTATACTCTATTTAGAGAATGATACTGTTCTTCAGGTGGTTGATTCCAGTCGGCAAAAGAATGTTGAACTCAGTAATGTTCTTTTCAGAACAGAGATCACAGAGAAGTTTCCATGCTAATAAGGCTGTCTTGAAAATTCTAGAATGTTTAAGGATCTTAAGTACATTATATTAAGTAAAGGATTCAAGGAGTGTACATGTCCCATGTTCATGTGAAGGATTTGTATTAAATGAGCTCTTTAAAATGGGGTGCGTCTTGTCTTACGCAGGTTTTGATCTTTCTGATCCTGAAAAAGAGAAAGTGGGCATTCTTGCCATTCAGCTGAAGGAGAGAAGTGTTGTTCACTCTGTAAGTTTTTTTCCCCCGATATAAGCTATTTTTTTTACCATATTCAAGGAAAACGTGAGATTATTTTTATCGTAATGTTTCGCATTTTACCTTTTCTAACAGGAAATAATAATAACTCTTCTGAGCAATGCTGTTGCACAATTTAAGAAGTATAAATGTCCCAGAATGAAAAGTCATCTAAGTATGTATCCGTCCATGCCACAATTTCATGCAGCTTTGAATAATTTTAAATTATGTACTTATCTTTTTTTCTTTATAGTGGTTCAAATGGGAGAGGAATATTATTATGCAAAGGATTATACCAAAGCTTTGAAGTAAGTCCTATTCACTATTTAGTTTTATAAGTATTCTGATTACCTTACAGCAAAATTAGAATAGAAATTTGTATTGAAGATTTATTATTTTCATATTTATTTCTACTTCTATTAAACTCCATTTCTGCGATTCTTTTTTCCTAGTACTATCTGCTGGTCCACTCATTTTCAAAGTCTTAGGAAACCTCAAATTTGGCTAACTGTGAAAATACCTGTTAAACTATTTCAGTAAGATTTTCTGAAGTTTAAGCAAAATGAGTAAAGCACTTCATTTTCTGCGAGAACTCTTCAGACCCTTTCTTGTGAAGCTGTGTCAGTGTGTGTCTCGTTTGTCCTCTCTGAGGTTGCTGGATTACGTGCTGTGTGATTATCGGAGTGAGGGCTGGTGGAGCCTACTCACATCCATACTGACGACGGCTCTGAAGTGCTCCTACCTCATGGCCCAGTTAAAAGATTACGTTACCTATTCCCTCGAACTCCTTGGAAGAGGTAACCTCGTGTTCTTCAGTGCACTTCTGAATCTTTAAAATTATTTAGCATCTTTAAGCTTCTTAAAACGGAAAGAATCCTTCCGTCTCAATGTTGGGGTAGTACTTTTACTATGTGGGAGGCACTTTTCCGAGTGATAAGATTTGTACTTTCACTGAGCTTGTTATAGTTGAGGAGAACGAAGTTCTCCTGCCTTACTTTTTAAAATATAGCATAAATGACTTTTCACATAGAGTTCAAGTGCAAGTATATAAAGTGTTGGGGCTTTTAGAAAGCTGTGCTAGCTGTAAATGTTCTGGAATCATGCTTAGCCATCTTAGAAGAGATACTTATTCTACGATATTTTAGTACCTTAAATGGGGTAGTGGACTTACTTTACTTGCCTGTCTTAACAGTTTTGGTTTTTTTCCTTCTTCTTTCGTGTTAGCTTCAACTCTGAAAGATGACCAGAAATCTCGGATAGAAAAGAACCTCATAAATGTTTTAATGGTCGGTAGGAATTCTTTATATAAAATATGTTCTGGGGATGTGTATACCCAGATCTGTGTCTAGATATTGTTTTTTATAACTAGCTGAACGAGTCTTTAACTCTGTGTTGGTGCAGAATGAAAGTCCTGATCCTGAACCGGACTGTGATATCTTGGCTGTGAAAACGGCCCAGAAGCTGTGGGCAGACCGAGTGTCTCTGGCCGGCAGCAATGTTGTCACAATAGGAGTACAGGACTTTGTGCCGTTTGGTGGGTAGCCATCTACAATATTATTTCACAGAAATCATCCTTATTTCTGCAAAATGAAGACATGCAGAATAATAAATATGGAAGTCAGAGAACACTTTCAAAGTACAGTCATTTTATAGATATTTTTTTTTCCTCCCCATTGACTTATAAAGATGGTCAAAATTTTAAATACTTAGTTTGCATCTTAAAATTTACTTTGTTCCTTTGTAGTTCAGATGTTATATGAAATCCATTTGAACAGTCATTTAAAAGCTTTATGCTTTAATGTCTAGGCAGGTAGTTTGAAATAAATTGAAGCGAAGTGATTCTTTTTCCTTTAAAATCCTAGACCAGTTACATTTCAGGAGCAACTATGTTTTTAAAATTAAAGATGGTTTTAGAACTGTAGTTTATTCAAATTTTGTTTGTTTTTTGAAAGTGAGCTGCATTTGTGTCTGTTGAAATGCTTCATGTGTGGAAGTCAGTCAGAATGGCCAGTGTCGATGTGTTGTTTCTGGAGAGTGAACGTGGATCAGAGTCGTGTGTGGGTCTAGAGAGCCTGGTCATGTGACTCAGCCCTTCTTGTTTTTCTTCTAGTTCAATGCAAAGCCAAGTTCCACGCCCCGAGTTTTCACGTTGATGTTCCTGTGCACTTCGATATTTATCTGAAGGCTGATTGTCCACATCCCATTAGGTTTTCTAAGCTCTGTGTCAGCTTTAATAATCAGGTACTGGTACCTTTTCATGTGTTTTTACCATGTTTGTAGCTTTCATTAAATTCGATAAAATGAACTTAGTGAATTATAGTTCCAAATGGTTTCATAGTAACAAATGGGCTTTCTTAAAGTCTATTTAAAAATAAATGTCCTTGTATTTCTCAACTTCTGTATTAGCAATTCAAATTTTATACTTTTCCTAGTCTAATTTTTGTTTTCACTCCATGCTTATGAAATCTAAGAACTGTCTATATATTTTTTACAATGTATAACTTGAATTCCAAATAAGACATATTCAGAATGAATATAATCTAGTTTTCAAAATCATTTGTTTTATATTCTAACATTGGTATTAGTTCTTTATTCTAAAACTATTATATATTTGATGTTAAATTGAAGTGGAAGAGGTGGATAGAAAGTGAAAAGTCAGCCTGTAAATGTGCGCCCCTCCACTGTCACTCCCCAGAGGTTATCACTATTAACTTCTTGAGTAGTCTTGATGTTTTCTGTGCATGCATGTGTAAGCAACTTTTTTCCTGCAGAATTGGGATCATACTATATGTCCTCCATTTGAACATTTTTGTAGTGTGATATAGTATAGTCAAGTAATTGATTACATTCCAGCTGTTTGCCTTAGAAGCTCACTTAATAGATGCTTATCTTCCAATCCCCCAGAAAGTATATTGAGCCTTTAACCAGTAAGCATTTATTGAGAGTTACAATATTCTTAGCATCACGGCAAACCTGAAACAGTTTAGCATATGTTAACCCCATGAAAATATGAGCATTTTTGGGACGAGGGCCAGAACTAACTTACAGATTGCCCTAGTACGTAATGAGGACTAAGTTATGTGGTGTAGGCTAGAAATACAGTTATAGTTGGCATGCCAAGAAGAGGGAGGAAGTTTCAAGAATGAAGATGAAATTAAGATGGGTATAAAAAGGGGAGAGGGGGAGGACCTGTCTGGCAGTGAGAAAACGCTGACTGGAAGCAGGAGTGCACCTTCTGTGTTTATGGGCAAGTGAAGACACAGCCCATAGGGCAGAGGGTTCTGGGGGGAGGGGGAAGTCAGCGGGCTAGCTTTAAGGAACTTCAAGTTAGGCTAGTAAGTAAAAGTCTTTAAGATTTATTTATTTATTCATGTTCTGTCTATCTATCTGTTTATTTATTGGATGATGGTAAAGAGTGTTATCTGTTTTAATAGTTTTTTTGGCTCATGGGAACTGAGAAATGTCCCTGTGGTAGAATTGGTTAGATGAACCTGAGTCACGTGAAGATTAGTAAGTTTTATTCAACTTCAAACCATGACCCAAGGATTTCTTCTCATTTGTTTGTGAATTTTAAATCATGAGCATGAAATTTATGTTTAAGGAACTTTAGTTGCAAAATAGAGGGAAAGAAATGATAGAACGGAAACAACTGGAGGCTCTTTGTATGAATCCAGATGCAGAAGTGTGAGGGTTTGGATAACGGTGCGTGGTAGGGAGATAAAGGTATACAAGAGGCATCTAAAAATAGGTGAGCCTGGATTGCTGAGTGTATATGGAGGACAAAGAATGGGGATAGGGTCAATAAAGGACAGGGGCTTTTGTTTTTCAGGTCAAAAACTATTTAGTTTGTTTCTTCAGCTTTATAGAGATAGGACATACCACACTGTGTAAGTTTAAAGTGTAAAACATGATGATTTGATGCACATGAATTGCAAAATGATTACCACTGTACGGTTAGTTAACACATGCAGCACCTCACATAATTACCTTTTGTTTTCTTGTGTGGTGAGAACATTTAGGATCTACTCTCTCGGCAACTTTCAAGTATATAATACAGTATTGTTAATTATAGTCAGCATGCTGTACCAGATCTCCAGAACTTGCTTGTCTTATCGCTGGAAGTTTGTGCCTTTTGACCAACATCTCCTCATTTCTCCCACCTCTTGGCAACCACCATTCTCCTCTCTGTTTCTGTGAGTTATAGATTCCACACATAAGTGAGATGACACAGTATTAGGACAGGAGCTTTTGTACGTGCTATTTCTTGTGCTTGGATTGGTCTTCCCTCCTCTCTTTTATCCATTTAATACCTCCTCGTGCCTTAAAACTCTTAGAAGCCTTGCTTCCTCAGGGACATCTCCCTGACCTGCACAACCCATTGACCTTGCCAGGCTTGCATAACCCTTCATACTGCTTGTCACAGCTGGGGTTTCACCTTTGTCCGTGTGATTATTTGGTAAATTACTTGTTTTCCTTACTAGAACGTAAGCTCCATGAGGACAGCTAATTTTTTTGCTCCCTCCAGAAATATTCTAAATTTGGAATTAGAAGGTCAATGTAGAGACTCTTAATTTACTTTTCCCATTATATCCTACTATTCCATTTCTTTCTCTCTTTTTTTTTTTAACCAGCATAGACTACTTCTATGATTAAATACTAATAAAAATGTTAAAATGTGGAGCAATTAGTTTTTAAAGTTAGATTATATTCTGAATATGTGTTATTTGAAATTCGACACAGAGCACAAGAAAAATAGTGAGTACTTAGGTTTCATAAGCATGGAATAGAAATGAAAATTAGAGGGAAAGTATAAAACTTAACTATATCAGAATTTTCTGTGAAGATAATTCATCTGCTGGCATAGAAGATGGCTCTTGGAAAGTTCTTCATATTTGTTGAATGGATGAGAATGGTGATTTCATAGATATTTACGTGAAAGCTGTCTCCGTTTAGTCATCTGGAAGGAGTGTGCTCTCTGGGAGGGTAGATATACCTCCGCTTTGGGACTTGCTGAACTTGAAGTGGTAGTGGCATTATCCTCTAGACACTTGTGGATATGAGCTTTTAGTTAGGGAAATAGGACAGAATGAAAAGTTCTTACGTGGAAAATATTAGCCCAGAGGTGCAGAATATATAGAAATGGATAAACTTTGCAAATAAGTGAACATAAAGAGAAAAGGACTGAAAGCCAAGGAGTGAAACTTGTAGACCCTCTGAATTAAGGGGACAAGAAGAAGGAAAAAAGACCGTTGAGGGAAAACTAGGAAGCAACGGAGGAGGAGGAGAAACAGGAGATCTTACAGTGTCACAGGAGCCAAGTAAAGAAGGCTTTTTAAGAAAAGGAGATGAGACACAGTAGTGTCCAGTGCAACAAAGAATGAATCTTTGTTTCTCTCTCCAGGAAAGGGATATCTGCATGTCTTCAGAAATCAGCTTGTGTGTAGTGAATTATCTTTATCTTGTGGCAGTATAAGTGCCTCCATTTGGCATAAAATACTTCTTTTTGTTAATAACCCTTCGACATCAAATGTCGTAGCTTATAAACTGTGGCCTTTGCTGACCTCTTTTTCAGGAATATAACCAGTTTTGTGTCATCGAAGAAGCTTCCAAAGCGAGTGAAGTTTTAGAAAATTTGACTCAGGGAAAGATGTGCTTAGTTCCTGGTAAAACAAGGAAGTTTTTATTTAAATTTGTTGCAAAAACTGAAGATGTGGGAAAGAAAATTGAGGTTAGTTATGAAATTTGTTTAAAAAATGTTTTAAATGATAACATAATATATACATGTGTCAGAAAAAATTTCAGATAATACAGAAGTGTATTAAGTAAAAAATTAAAATCTTTCCCTTGGACTTCCCAAGAGAAATCATTCATAGTAGTTTGGTAGGTTTCCTTTCCTTGAGAATATACCATACATAGTATTTAGTAGTTGGCTTTTTTCACTTAATAGAGTATATCAGACATCATTTCCTGCTAGTATATAAGACCAACCTCATTTTTTAATAGCCACATGATCAGTTAAGGCATTTTAAACAAAATATATATATTATATGATGTAGCAATTATGTTTTGTGTAATATGACGTAAGTCAGACTAAAGATGTGTGTCATTTTGATGGTTAAACATTGCTGATTGCATATTTTTAAAGAAAAAAATGAAGATATATATTTTAAAGGATTCATTTGATATAGATGATTAAAATGCCTTTCAAAAATATATGATGAAAGTAATATTTTTATTGATGATAAACTCTGGAGCCAGATTACGTGGGTTTAAATTCCAACTCTTAAGCTTATTAGCTTGTGGCCCTGGTCAGTTAGTTGACCTCTTTGTGTCTCAGTTTATTCATCTGGAAAATGGGAATAATCATAGTACCTACGTCTTAATGTTTCATGAGGATTAAATCATTTAGTTAGTGTAGATTGCCTGGAATAGTGATTGGTACGTAGTAAGAACTCCTTAAGTGCTTGTTTTCCATGGCTTGAATGGGAACATTGGCTGATCTAAACTTAGGACCATTTCTAAGACAGAAACAGAAGACTATACTACCAATATTCCAGTAGCAATTTCTGTGAATCTGTTGATTTTATTATTAAGCAATAGCTAGAGTTTTTGTGTATTCATTTTTTAAAAATTTTTCATGATTTTGACTAAATCCTTAACTACATGTTTTATTTTTTACAAGGTACCTAAGGAAGCCTACCAGATGTAAATCATAATTAATAATGTTATTTTGGGTACATTTGTTAATGGATTTACATGAAAGGAACATTTATTCAATTAGCAGAGATTTTCATTCCTAATGCTATAGATGTCTTCAGGAAAAATATGGTGGAATTAGGAATTAGGTTATGAGTATGTTTACGGTTATCAAAACATTCATTTATTTCACTCAGCAACCACTAATTGGACATGTGTTACGTCGGGCACTGTGCCAGGTGCTAAAATCATAGCAGTGCTGCGCAGTCAGCATCTTAGCTAGAAAGTCAGGTTGTTCTCTCTGTTTAAAGGCAAAGTAGAAACCCAGCTTATTATTGGCCAATGTCACAGCTCATCGATGGTCAGGCTAAGACTAACAGTGGGTGTTCGGACTTCTGTCACACCACTGCCCCTCGATGAACTCCGTAGACCAGCAGTCTGTGGTGGAATTTGTTGAGGGGATGGTGACGAACAAGTATGAGGTGGCCTTTCTGACAGATGTCCCTCTTTCAGATTACTTCCGTGGATCTGGTTCTGGGCAGTGAGACGGGAAGATGCGTGGTTTTAAACTGGCAGGGAGGAGGAGGAGACGCTGCCTCCTCCCAAGAAGCCTTGCAGGCCTCGCGGTCTTTCAAAAGACGGCCAAAGCTGCCAGCCAGCGAGCTGCACTGGGACAGCATAGTCATTCAGGCCAGCACAATGTAAGTGGCCCTGCCAGGCAGCTTGTGAAGGGTCTTATTACTTCTTTTAAAGACTTTGTTCGAATAATTTGTTTTTTAAAAAAGGTCAGTGACTTAGCTGAGGTTTTTTTTTTCCAAAGGATCATTTCCAGAGTTCCAAACATTTCTGTCCATCTGCGGCACGACCCTCCCGCCCTGACTAATGAAATGTATTGTTTGGTTGTGACTGTTCAGTCCCACGAAAAGACCGAAATCAGAGATGTGAAGCTCACCGCTGGTTTAAAACCTGGTAAACATTCCTCTTTAAGATTTGATCAGTGTTAAGCAACATGAAACAAGCTTCAGCGGTGTCAACTATGGGAAGTTTGCTTAATAGACGGTTATGATATAGTGCTCTTTATGCAGTATTAATTGTTAGGATAATGTTTGAATTCTCTATATCTTAAAACGCCAATGTGAACACTTTTAGGCCAGGATGCCAATTTAACTCAGAAGACTCAGGTGACCCTCCGTGGAACAGAACTGTGCGATGAGTCCTACCCAGCTTTACTCACTGACATTCCTGTCGGAGACCTACGCCCAGGGGAGCAGGTGAACTTGGCCAACTCTGACTGAGAGGAAATCAATTTCACATGTAGTTTTAAATATGTAGTGAGTTTTACACAGTTTTAGAGCATTTTAATAGCATATCCTGAGACTAAAAAAGTCATTTAACTATTTATTGCACATTTTATACACGTTACGTATTTTAATATGTAAAATGTCTTAAGCAGTTGTTACACAAGGGGTTTTAGAACAAATGACTTTAATGTGGAGAATTAGTTGCCTGGGAAAATAACTAAATAGCACTAAGTTTGTAACTTTCTGAAATAACCTTTCAGTCTACTTTTATTTCTGAACCAAACGCCAGGAATTCTCGGGAAGTCGAGAATGATAAGAAAAGATGGAGTAGTAGTAATCCCACTCTTAGCTGTGGCAGGAACAGCCTGTAAAAAGCGTCCCAAGAATTTAGCCAACTGGTACAGTAAACTTTGAAAGGTGGAGACATTATCCTAGAATGTATATCAGGAGGAAATCTCCATAGTATTAATTAAATTAAAATACTTTTATTTTGTTACAGCTGGAAAAAATGCTATATGTTCGCTGTGGAACAGTGGGTTCGAGAATGTTTCTCGTGTATGTCTCTTACCTGATCAATACAACTATTGAAGAAAAGGAAATTGTTTGCAAGTGTCACAAGGTATCTTTTTCATAGCTACTTCAGGAAGCATCCTATGTGGAGTATTCCGTATTTTGTATTATTTTAGTTTCCCTATAAAATAAGCAGCTTAAGGTGCTTATAGTCTTTTACAAATTTTAATTACATATTGGTTGATTTTTTAGTCATTTTTATTTACTATAAACGAGATAATATGGCATTCATTGCTCAAACATTAGAAAGTTGGCCTACATAGCTTTTCATATAGAGAATCAACAGATTTGAGATCTCATACAAAAAAGTCTTGTGCCTCTAAATGTTTGTAAAATGACACATTAGATAAAATCTGTAAGTTGGCTTATTTGCAGAAGGTATTAGAGGAAGGGAGATCTCCCTTTATGAAATATTTTTTTCTATTCAAAAACGAAAATCATTTTTGGTAAGGGCACATGGCAGAGAGCGAAAACAGGAGAGCTGCCGTATCACCTGACAGCTCAGAGGCACCTGCGGTCACTGATGTATTTCTTCTTGGTCTCTTCTATTTATAGAGATGGGGGGCATGTTTTTATATAGATTTAACCATACTGTGCTTTATCCGCTTTTATTGATGGAATGTTGTGATATTTAGTATCTTCTTGGTCCTGGCAGCAAGGCTGTCTCAGCCTTTTCTTAGGAACTGGGTCCTCAGCCCAGCAGAGAAGGTCCAGCGGTCTGGGGATTTGTGGTTTGGTTACTGCACAGAGTCTGGGCCGTGGGCTATCTATAAGTCACTGAGAGGCAAAAGCATCCTAAGAGTTACAAGTCTTTCCCGAGTGGGAGGGAGGAAGGCACGTAATCTGATCTCACCTAGCCTGATGTGATGACAAGAACCCTAGATGGTGAGTTGGGAGGAAAGGGTGCCAGCCCCAGCGCTACCTCCTAACTTGTGACTGGCCATGTAACTTCTTGTGGCCTCAATTTCCTCACGTACAAATAAGAACTTTAAAGTTCTGGGCAGCTTTAGAGTCCTAAGCCTTGGATGTCATTTCTCCTGGTGATGGAAGTTTACGGTAGACTTAGAATGTCCCTCTTTGAAATAATAGTTTACTACCTGGTAGCTGACCTGGAATCAAGCGAAAACAGTGTGCTGCTGTCTTGAAGCAGGGTTCTCTTCTCTTCAAGACATGACATCATTGAGGTACGTGCCACTTTTTTAGAGAAGGATCTATTTATTTTTCTATCAGCCAGTCCATCCCCAAGACGTGCTTTTACGGGACACTCATTCTGAAGGATTGAAATAGATGTTACACAAAAAAGAATTGATCGGGCACATATGTCTGGAAAATACTGGGGAAAAAGGTGTTAAACAGCTCTTGTTACTTCAGGACTTAGCACAGCACTTAATTTTCTAATGTGTATTGAGAATCTTTGCAAAAGGCTATAGTGATTATCTTTCAAAGTTATTTTACCAAGAAGCACCTTTCTCATAGAAGTCTTATAGGTCCTAGTCTTATTTGGAAGACGCTTTTTGAAATTTAAACGTAAATTCTTTTTCCTTCACTGATTAAGTCTCATTTTTACTTATATGTGAGTCTGCTGTGTAGGCCATGTAGAGATTAAAAGTAGGCCACATCTGAGACCTGAAACCATAAGGCTTCTGGAAGAAAATGTAGGCAGTACACTCTTTGACATCAGTATTAAAAGGATCTTTTCGGACACCATGCCTTCTCAGAAAAGGGAAACAATAGAAAGAATAAACAAATGGGACTTCATGAGATTAAAGAGCTTGTTCAAGGCAAATGAAAACAGGATTGAAACAAAAAAACAACCCACTAACTGGGAAAAAATATTTGCAAATCATATATCTGACAAAGGCTTAATATCCTTAATATATAAAGAACTCTCGCAACTCAACCACAAAACATCAAACAACCCAATCAAAAAATGGGCTGGAGACATGAACAGACATTTCTCCAAAGAAGATATACTGATGGCCAATAGGCACATGAAAAGATGCTCATCATCGCTGATCATCAGGGAAATGCAAATCAAAACTACACTAAGATATCACCTTACACCCGTTAGAATGACAAAAATATCTAAAACTAATAGCAGCAAATGTTGGAGAGGTTGCGGAGAAAAAGGAACCCTCATACACTGCTGGTGGGAATGCAAACTGGTGCAGCCACTATGGAAAACAGTATGGAGATTCCTCAAAAAACTAAAAATAGAACTACCATACGATCCAGCCATCCCACTACTGGGTATTTATCCAAAGAGCCTGAAGTCAGCAATCCCAAAAGTCCTGTGCACCCCAATGTTTATTGCAGCGCTGTTCACAATAGCCAAGACGTGGAAGCAACCTAAGTGCCCATCAACAGACGAATGGATAAAGAAGATGTGGTACATATATACAATGGAATACTACTCAGCTGCAAAACAGAACAAAATCATTCCATTTGCAATAACATGGATAGACCTTGAGAGAATTATGTTAAGTGAAATAAGCCAGCGAGAGAAAGATAATCTGTGTATGACTCCACTCATATGAGGAATTTAAAACTATGGACCAAGAACAGTTTAGTGGATACCAGGGGAAAGGTGGGGTGGGGGGTGGGCACAAAGGGTGAAGTGGTGCACCTACAACATGACTGACAAACATTATTGTACAATTGAAATTTCACAAGATTGTAACCTATCAATAACTCAATAAAAAAAAAAAAATAGGCCACATCTGAACGAATCACTCAGTTGCTTCTTCCTTTCGTTGATCTTTTCTCTGGGAAATGTTGAGGCCCTAGGCTTTAGACCCCTGGAGCTATGGCACGCTTTTTTCCAACTGCTAAAATGAGTAAGAATGTTGTGTATCCTACCTATTAAACTTTGTTTAAAAGTGAGTTTAATGATCTTGAGGAAGGAAATAATTTGAAACATATAATAAACATTATTTAGGTATTTCACTAAGTGCTTTGTGTACATTATCTCATTTAATTACCATAGCACAGAAAATATAACTTTCCCGAGGTCACTTCACTATGTCCAGGGTCTACACAGCTAGTAAGTATGTATCCTGCCAGGACTAAAATCCAGATCTATCTGGTATTACAGCCTGAGTTTTTAACCAATGTGACATTTTTTAAAAGTTTCTTACCAATAAGGTGGCTTGTTTGTTTCCAAAGATATAATAGCCCCGTTGTTTTTGAGTCCCATTGTTTTGGAGAGGAGATGTAGCATGTGAATTAAGAGTACAGGCTCCAGGGTGAGACTCGGTCCAGTTTCTACCCTTGTCACTTACTAGCTATGTCACCACTCATATTAAAATGGCAGTAATAGTAGCATCTGTTTCCTTGAGTTCTTATGAGCATCACAGGATACATGTATAGTGATTGTAACACTGTGTCGCATTCCATTATTATCATCATTACTATTACTGTTATTTTAGTCATCGAGTCAAACTGAGGTAAAGAACTTGGACAGAAAGAAGGCCCAGATGCTAGGTGTGACACCACTAGCTTTGTGGCTGAAGGCCAGCCGCTTCCCCTTCCTTCACTTCCAGTTCCTCTTCTGTAAAATGCTGACAGTGCCTGCCCTGCCCACTTTCACTAGATCCTGAGATAAATAATGTATAAGAAAGCACTTTGCAGTGGGAACTGTTACAAAACCCTAAGATAATTTACTAGAAATAGTAGTCTAGTCTCTCTACATGGACTTTTACAGATATCATGCAGGGGAAGGACCCTAGCTTCCTGATATATAAACTGCGATTATTTATTGGTCAGTAAAAGGTTGTGCTTTATATGCCTTCTGTTTCTAAAGCTTCACCTATGGTTGAGATTTATAAATGCCATTGAAAGTATCCTTTAAATTCTCTTGCAGGATGAAACTGTAACAATAGAAACCGTCTTTCCATTTGACGTTGCAGTTAAATTTGTTTCGACAAAGGTATGTCCCTGTGAAGCATGTTGGAAATCACTTAGGTGATAGAAATTAACAGAAAAAATAAAATGGGTTGATGCAGCTCTTGATGGCCTTCTGTCTTCATTTGTGACAGTTTGAGCACCTGGAAAGGGTCTATGCTGACATCCCCTTTCTGCTGATGACGGACCTTTTAAGTGCCTCTCCCTGGGCGCTCACTATTGTGTCCAGTGAGCTGCAGCTGGCTCCTTCTATGACCGCAGTGGACCAGCTGGAGTCCCAGCTGGACAAAGGTGAGAATGCGCATCATCCCGCTTGATTAGCAGAAGTCCCTTCTGGGCGCGCGTGTGTGTGTGTGTGTGTGTGGCTAGCAGTGTAAGAGCTTTTTGCTAAGGGAGGGAACTTGCGACTTATGCTCACAAAAGAAAACACGTTTAGAATTAAGATAGACTGAACATCATTTACGATTTACCGGAGTAGGTTAGATCTTATTTCAAAAGATCAGATTTTTGCTATTATCAGGAAGTTGCTCTGTGAAAAATGTACTTGAAAATAAAATAGTATTTTTTATATTTGGATTTTTTATAGATTGTTTTTTCTTATTAATTTTTAATTAAGGTTTACTATTGTCTATAATTTGAACTGGGAAATTATGTTTACTAAAGAAACTTCGGAAAAAATAGAAAAGTAGATGATAAGTTTTGTAAATCATCCAGCTGAAACTGTTTCTAGAAGAGATTCAAACCCAGGATGTTACCTTTCTGGTTCCATGTCTTTTGGGCTTGTGTGCTTCTGGAGCTGTTAGAGGGAATAAAAATTACTTTGAATGTTAACGCAAGCAAAATTGTCCTCAACTATATTATAAGGGTGAATATTGTGAGAAAAAAAATCATGATATAGTCTTAAAACCAAATATAAATGAGTTGTTTTATTTACTCTCTTTATCTACTACTTGACTTCAGTGTCACAAGTCATAGTTGATTTGCAATACAGATTAAAATTAGATGAGTAGCTACCAGAAGTCCAACATATTTTTGCATCTGGCCTGTAGGTAAGTTTCAATATCTATCGATAAATAATCAATTGATGTTTATTGAGTGCTTCCCTGTAAGTACCATGCAAGGCTCTCAAGAAGACACCAAAAAGAACAGGCAGTCTCCATATTCACTTCTGTGCATTTTAGAAAACTCATAAAGGAGGTACCATTTTCCTTTGGAATAATAGAGTTTTTGCCCAAGATCTTGGCATCAAATCTTCACATAAGATTAATAGATAAAAATCATGTATGTCCTTAAACATCTCTATTTAAGTGCTAAAAATATGTACCACATTCTGTAAAGTAATAATAATAAAAAACGTAGTTTGCTTTCAGAATGCCCTCATAAGCTTTGTTTTTCTCTCTCTGGAAACGTGCTTTTCTCTTGTGGTTTGGAAATCACAGTCTCTGGTTCTGCTTTGTTCCTCTGTCCTCTCCTTCCTTTTCTCCTCACTGTGCTCACGTGGAATAATCGTGAGCTTTAGAGTCAGACTGAACTAGATTCAATGCTCATTCCTGCCTCTTGCTCTTTCGTTATGTTGGACGGTTCATTTTAGCACTTCTCAGGGTTAAAGAAGATAATATACATGAAATACCTTAGCCCAGTGCTTTTCCCCTAACAGCTCAGTACAAGCTGGGTATTTGTCCATTCTTCACTGATTCCTTTTCTTACCCCTTAAATGTTGGTCCTTTCGAAGATCCTGACTTTGGTCTCTTTCTTTTTCTACAAGATTTCCACTGCCATGCAACCTTAGGCTGCCTGCATTCGCTCGTCGAGTTAGAGGAGTCACTGTACGCTTAATCCAAGCTAGAAACCACGGGGAAAACTAGACTCCTTCGGGCAGGCCCCATGGCTGAGTGGTTCAAGTTCTGCATGCTCCACTTCAGCAGCCCTGGGTCTGTGGGTTTGGATCCCGGGCGCAGACCTACTCCACTCATCAGCCATGCTGTGGAGGCACCCCACATACAAGGTAGAGGAAGATGGGCACAGATGTTAGCTCAGGGCTAATCTTCAAGCAAAAAAAAAGGATTGGCACCGGATGTTAGCTCAGGGCAAATCTTCTTTACACACACAGACAGCAACTAGACTCCTTCTGTACACCCACATCCGCCCAGCACCAACTTCTCCCTCCTCCACAGCTCTTGAATCCAGCTTCTCATCTCTGTGCTCACTGCCGTCCTCACCATTTCTCACCCGGCCTTTAGAAGCAGTCTCTTTACTGGTCTCCTGCTTACCATTCTCTCCCCTAGTCTGCCTTTCACACTGCTGCCAGAGTTTGAGTCCTCAAAAAACTATTCCAAACTTGTTGTTCCTACTTAAAAAACTTCCAGGACATTACAGACCCTTCCCAGTCAGGCTCAGCTTACCTTTCCAGCTTCTTCCACACCAGCCTCTCTACCAGCCTCTCTACTTCCCTTTGCTGTGTCCCAGACTTCAACCAAACCAGATTTTCCACATTCAGCAAACATTGCCCACATCTGTTTTGAACATATTATTACTTGTGTCCAAAACCCTCTCCTTATTCTCTTCAACCTGTTGACCTCTTGTTTGCTCCTTAGGGCTCAGGTAAGCTTTGGCTTTCTGATCCTCCTAGCAAGACGAAGGGTTACTCTTGCTTCTTGACTGCCATGGTCCCTTGTACATCATGCATCCTTCTATTGTAACACTTATCCCATTGTGTTGTAATTGCTCATTTATAGATGTGGCTCCCCTGCCAAACTTGTGCTCCTTTAGAGCTGGCACTGTGACTTCCTTATCTTTGTATTGCCAGCCACATAGTAGCTGGGTAATAAGTGTTTAGTGTCTGTTGAATCTCCCATTACTAGTTTCCTATTGCTGCTGTAACAAATTACCACAAAGTTAGTGGCTTAAAACAATACAGATTTATTATCTGAAAGTCCTGGAGGTCAAAAGGCCTAAAATCAAGGTGTTTGCAGGGCTGCATTCTTTCTAAGCTCTAGAGAAATCCATTACTTTGCCTTTTCCAACTTCTAGAGGCCTCTTGGATTCCTTGGCTCATGGCTCCTTCCTCCATCTTCAAAACCAGCAGTATAGCATCTTCAAATGTCTCTTTCTCTGACCTCTGCTTCCGTTGTCACATCTTCTCAGACTCCCTCCTGCCTCTCTCTTTCCCTTATATAACCTTTGTCATTAGATTGGGCCCAACTGGATAATCCAGTACAATCTTATTTGAAGACCCCTGTCTTAGTCACATCTGTAAAGTCCTTTTTGCCCTGTAAGGTAACATACACAGCTTTTCTGGAAATTAGGATGTGGATATCTTGGTGGGGGAGGCAACATTATTCTGTCTGCCACCTCCAAGAACACCAGCACTGATGCATTATAAAATTTGTGTTTGACACAGTAAAAATAACAACTTTCCTAGGTCATAAATTTGACCCTACTGTTGTTAATAACATTAATTAGTTGTTAATAAACATTGTGATCATTTTGGTTAACTTCTTAGAAATAGGGCACACTTCACGGGGAATTTAATGTGAATGTCCCAGGTATTAAAAAAGCTATCTTAAGAGGTTTGAGTTGATGTGTGTTGTACTTCCTGGGCTACAATATCATTTCCTAGTCCTTAAAAATTACTTAAAAGTAATTAATTAAAGATTAACCCAGCTTTTTTCCCTTTTGCTTCTGATATCTACTCACAATCATAACCATTAATTTATCACAACCTTCTTCATGGAAAACCGTGAAAACAATTACTTAATGGTTCAGGACTTTGTTGTTGTTATTTGAAAGTTTCACTCTTAGGTTTGTTAAAATTGGCTTTAGATAGGTGCTGTTGCCAGCTTGCATTTAAAGGAGTGACACTGCAGGTCCTCAGTGCTGAAGGTAGGGGAGGCTTGGTTAAATGAGCATCTGTCATGTCATCAGGAGTTTACTGTGAAGTTGGCAAGAGGAAAGCACCCTTGCACAGGAGGTAAGTAGCCACATTAGGCAATAATGAGACCGTAGGTGGTGTATTCTGTTTCAGTGGGATCAGTAATTTGCGTTTATTCAGAGAAAGCCTAGTTTTCTGGAATGACATTTTGAGTACCTTAACAGGTAGCTAAAATTTTCTCTTTTCTTTTTCCCTACCATGAAATGTTTCCTTTAGAGAGATGAAATAATTTGGAGAAAGAAAAATAATCACCACAGGGTATTATTCTGACTCCAGACTGCTCCCTTTCCTTAGTTCCTATAGGGACCTGTCACAGACATACTGATGCCTCACTGTTTTTATTATTCTATTATAATGGAATATTGATAGATTAGAAAAACACTGGATAGGGACTTTGTGACCTTGAAAACGTCATTTAACATCTCTGAGTCTTACTTTCCAAGTCTCTATAAATAATGTATAATGGATAAGGTGTTCTTTTTCTGTTATATTACTTGGAGGTAAAACTCTGTTTCATAGATGAAATCCTCGCATAAGGATATAAAGACTCTTTCTTGTGTTGTAGTTGTCTTACAGACTGGAGAGAGCGCTAGTGAATGCTTTTGTCTTCGGTGCCCATCTGTTGGAAATGTTGAAGGTGGAGTAGCAACTGGGCATTATATTATCTCCTGGAAGAGGTAAAATTTTATCAGCCTATCTTTTTTTCATTAATTGTGCTATTCTGATGCCTTTGTTATTTCATTGTCATTTAATAGTTGAGAGCTTCTGTCAGACCTAGAGAGCAGACTAGAAGTCACAGGCTATCACTGACCATTTGTCAAAAGACAAAGATTAGAAAGGATAATTAAACTTTGCTTTGTGTTTGTCACAATTTGTGACCTTTATACTGATGAAATTTTAGACAAACTAATTCTGATGATAGAACCATTAAAAACATTAGGAGAAGGGCTGGCCCCGTGGCCGAGTGGTTAAGTTCGCATGCTCCGCTGCAGGCAGCCCATGTTTCGTTGGTTCGAGTCCTGGGCGCGGACATGGCACTGCTCATCAAACCACGCTGCGGCAGCATCCCACATGCCACAACTAGAAGGACACACAACGAAGAATATACAACTATGTACCAGGGGGCTTTGGGGAGAAAAAGGAAAAAATAAAATCTTTAAAAAAAAATAAAAATAAAAACATTAGGAGAAACTACCCTTATTTATAGTCAATAATATTGTCTGCATAGAAAACCCAAGGGAATCAACAAATTATTAGGATTTCAAGAATTTCAACAAGGTTGCTGGATATAACATCATTATACAAAAGTCAATTGGATTTCTACATATCAGTAATAAACCTGTAGGCAGTGTACTTTTAAAATAGATATAAATGATAAAAATAGGTATCATTTGCATAACAACAAAAATTATAAGAAGCATAGGAATATATCAAACAGAAGAAGTACCTTACCTTTCTGGAGAAAGTTCTGAGACTTTAAATATTAAAGGAAGACCTAAATAAATGGGAGAGAGACAAAATGGTCTTGGGTAGGATTTGGATAAGATGTAATATTATAAATTGTTCTATCAATTCAGGGCCATTTCCTTCAAAGTCTCGACAGCTTGTTTTGTTTTGTTTTTGTGGAACTTGACACTCTTGATTCTAAAATTTATATGGAAAAGCAAACAGTCAGAAATCGTCAAGATACTCCAGAAGAAGAACTGGGCGAGCGTTCTTGCTCTTCTGCATTCCAAGCCCTACTGTGAAGCTACAGTAGCCGTCACTGTGGTATTGGCTCGGCTTGTGTAAATGAGCCAGTGGAACAGAGGAGTGTCTGGAAATAGATCCGTAGGTCCAAACACAGGGAAATTATATTTTACAGAGGTAGCATTGTAGATGTTTATAATCATATAAAACCATTGTTTTATAAGTGATGGTGAACAATTGGGTATCCTTTTGGGAAAAAATTGGATCTCTACCTTACACTCTATATAAAAATTGATCCCAGGTATATTAAAGTTCTAATTTTAAAAAGCAAATATTTATTACCTTTAGTAGAAAAATAAGAGAATCGCTTTATAACTTTGGAGTAGGGAAGAATTTCTTTAAATAAGACACAAAACGTATTAGCTACTAAAATCGATGAATTTGATTTCTTAAAATCAAGTTTCTAGTTCATAAAAAACACCATAAAGAAAGTGAAAAGATGATGCAAACTGGGAAAAGCTGTTTGCAACATGTAAAACTGACGAAAGATTAAAATTCATATCAAGAACTTTTACAGATCATAAGAAAAACACAAGTCTGCTAACAGAAAGTTGAACAAAATGCCTGAGTAGGCAGTGTGAGTGGAACAGAAGCAGCCAGCTGGCCAGTAAACATAGGGAGAGAAGGTCAACCTTACTAGTAATCTGAGATTCAGACGTACTCCCACTAGTTTGGAAAAATACAAAGGTTTAACAATGCAAAGTTTTTCAAGAGGTGGAGTATAAATTAGAACAATTGATTTGGAAATCCGTTCGGCAGTACCAGGTACAGTTGAAGATGCCTATCCCTTTCAGTCCTAGAAAAGGTCTCAAACGTGTCACCCAGGATCCACGTATAGGAATCTTCATAGCAGCACTGGTTCTCATAGTAAAGAGTTAGAAGCAAACTAGCTGTCCACCAACAGGAAAATGATCAATCGTGATGCATTCCTACAATGGAATACTATATATCAGTGAAAATGAATGAACCAGAGCTGCACCTATCAACCTCTTAATATTAAGTGAACAAAACAACTACAGATGTTCACAATATGAACAAATTGCATGTGTGTAATATTGGAAAATATTTAAAACATACCGTGTGTTTCTTAGGGCTACATAGATAATTTGGAAAGGTGTAAAGAAATACATAGGAATGATGGATACCAAAGTCAGGAGAGTAGTTACTTCTAGAGGGGAGTGGAGGGAGATGCAAGCAGGAAGGGGTAGGGTACATGAGAAGATTCAGCTATTTTATGTGTTTTTAGGCTGGGAGGTAGGTACATGATACTTCATATGTTGTTTTCTTGATATGGCTCAATTTCATAAATTTTAAAACAGTGAATAAGATTAAAATGAGAAAGGAGAAGTATGTAATTGTATTTTTAAAAAACTAACTTGTATTTATTTTCCCCATTTCTGAATTTACCATAATGATGTTTAGTTTAATTGATATGTTTATAGGCATGAAAACAGCGTTTTGAAGGCCCTGCTTAATTTTTCCATCACGTGACTGTAATACTGTAAAGACATTTCTTAACGATGAGGAGTCAGATGCTTTGCCTGTACTTTTGCTCTGTAGTAGTTTGCACGTGGTGTCAGCTGTTCCACCTCTAGATGCAGACTCTTCCTCAGGGCTTTCCTTGGCGGTCAGCTCTCTCTGTGGACCCTGTAGTCCCTACCCTGACTGTAATAGAGGGAAACACATGTGCCAGTTCCAGAAGCTTGCTCACTTCAGCTCAGGGATGTTGCAATGCCACTACGTTTGTGGACAGTAAGATATTTTTAGTTCTTCAGCGTCTACTGTGTACTTAAGAGTGTACTTATAACAGTGCACTTGGAAGTGGTCTGGTGCTCATCTGGGGACTGTCCTCAGTGTGACAAGGTGTTTGTGTCATAATAGGAATCACCACACTACCACTTACATTGAGTTGATCTGCGTTCTGGCACAGTTCCTCACTTCACTGGGACCAGCCAGCAGCCTGGGATTAGAACCGCTTGTTACTTAGAAATATTCAAAACAAAAGTGGGATTCTAAAAGCTCTTCACAAAACTACTTCTATTAATCAAGTTTTAGAAGATGGATAAATAATTTGTATTTCCTTTGAAACTAGTTGGTGCATTTGCATGTTCCCTGTTTTTAATTTATTAACTTCTCACATAAAATGTGAATTTAAAAGATGCCCTTTTCTGCCATAGGACTTCAGCCATGGAAAACATCCCTGTCATCAGTACTGTCATCACTCTGCCACATGTGATTGTAGAAAATATCCCTCTGCATGTGAACGCAGGTACCACCATTCAGATTTTATTTAATTAAAAGAATCCAGTAAGGATATTTATTTTAGCTTCTAAGATTTACAAAAAAATTTTTATTATGAAAAATGCCCAACATTTACAAAAGTAGATTATGATCAGTTTTGTGTCATCTCTACCTCCACACACTTCCTCCTACCCCTATTATTTGGAACCAAATACCAGATAGTATTTCATCTGTAAATACTGGAGTATGCATCTTTAATATTAGTGGTTATTTTTCTAAACATAATCACAATACTGTTATCAAGACTTAAAAAATTAGTAATAATTTCTTAGTATTATCAAATTCCAGTGTTGAAATTTCCCTAGTTGACTCTGAATGTTCTTTGGTTTGTTTTAAGGTCTACACTGCAGTTGATGGATGTCTCATACTTGTGAAATCTATAGGCAGCCAGACTCCCTATGTCCCCACTCCACTGCCACCCTCCCATCACCTCCTCCACCACCGCCCCCTCCCCCTGTCTTCCTTGCTGTTTATTTGTTGAAGAGAGTGAGTCATTAGTGCTGTAGAGCCTCCTGCATCTGGATTTTGCTCCTTGCATTGTATCAGTGTTAAGTGTTTCTCTGTCCCTATAAATTGGTAGTGAGGCTTGATCAGATTCAGGTTCAAGTTTTTGGCAAGAATACTTCATAGTTAATGCTGTGTCCTCCCATCAAGAGGCACATAATGTCCGTCATTCCTTCTTTAACCATCAGTGATATGTAGGGAAATCTTTTGTAGATTTTTAAAATTGTTCTTAAAATATAATTCAGCTCCTGATAGCTAAGACCTTTTCTAAGTCAATCCACTCCAGAAGGAGATTTTGATTCTTCTTAGCCTGTTTCATCGTAGTCCCATGGCTGTTGTCCAATCAAAGGATTTTCTTATTTAGCAAGAGTGCAGTAGTAGTATTAATTTAAATAACCCCATGTCTATTGAATGAGATTCATTTACGAAATGAACCCATGAATGGTGAGGTATTTTTTTAACCAAGAGAAATGTCATCTTTCTCTGCAGATCTGCCGTCGTTTGGGCGTGTCAGAGAATCCTTACCTGTGAGGTATCACCTGCAGAATAAGACTAACTTAGTGCAAGATGTGGAGGTTTCTGTGGAGCCCAGCGATGCCTTCATGTTCTCAGGCCTTAAACAGGTAAGGGCATAGCTCGTTCGGTTGCTCGTGGAGACGTAGAAGTGTGGCCAGGAAATGGAGAGCTGTCCTTTTAGTTTTTACAAATGAACTGATCCCTATTATTTTGGTGAACCCTGTTATTTTGATAGTAGTGAATTTTTAGTCACTTTTAAAGATTAAGTACCATTTGCTATAGAGGTGGATTAAATGGGCAACCGTTTTCACATCGAGGCACACGTATAGGTTCTTTCTCCATATAAAACAAGAGTTCACAAGTCCTTGGCCTATAAGAGAATTCCTGAAAATTTTAGGTTTCTCTTTTGTTACTAATGAGTTTATTTGTGTGTGTCTTTTGAGGCCTGGAGGCGTGACGACCCATATTAAGAGCCTAATTCTCTTCTGAACTCTCAGAGAAATCTTTTAGAGATCTTGATCGTGTATACAATTTACTTATCTTTGGTACGTTTAGATGCAATTTTGTATCTACACATGAAAATAAATTATTCAGGTATTTTGATTCATCCATTCAAATCAGAGGTGGAAAAGTTCATCAGATTTTTGAGGGGAACATACGCTCTCAGGCACAACCACGTTTCAGTGAGAACACTGTCCTCCACCTTTGAAGTGATAACAGAGACGGCCTCAATAGTCAGTAAATAACTTCTTATTAGCAAGGACACTTAGAGGAACAGGCATGTCGTAACACTTAGAAGTATCTGCCCTGGCTAGTCATCTGTGCTGTGCATATTCTGAGTGCTGTGTTGTCACATGCAAAACAGAATTATATATGAAGTATACTGTAAGTGCAGACACTGATTTAAATTTAGAATTTATATTAAGTTCAATATTAGCTATGCTGTGTTGGTACGCACACGCGTAGATTATCTTTGACGCATCATACCTGTATGTACTCATTTGCAAATGAGTATGCTTTTCTTGTGTGTCTTGATCTTTTTCACATATTGACTTATAAATAATTAGATAATGTAAGATACCCAAATCTCACCAGCTTGTGTTCTTTTCTAAAGTTTTGTTAAAATTTTCCAAACACCTTTTTTTCCCCCTGAAGTTACTTGCCTTACCACAAAGGTGAAATCCCCAAAAGAAAACACCAGCATCAACTAGTTTCTCTTATGTTGACACAGTGTTTACAAAGATACTTTTCTACAAATTATCCCGTAACATATTGTGACTCAAGTCTGCCTAGTCTAAGACACCTCTGTCTGGTGTTCTCATTTTGAGAAACTGAGAAATCACGCGCATATTTTTTATATGTTTGTTATCTGATGGTCCTAGCCTCATACTGATTCAGCCCTACATTTTGGCATCTATCTGGAAGACAGAACAGGAGAGAGAGAATATTTCATGAGAAAGATTTGGGTGTTTGCGCATTTGTAAATAATCTAGGGGTAACAACACATAGATTTGGCAAGTCTGTATATTTGATGATCTTTCTTTCTCTTTATGACTTAGATTCGATTACGTATTCTGCCTGGCACAGAACAGGAAATGTTGTATAATTTCTATCCGCTAATGGCTGGATACCAGCAGCTGCCATCGCTCAACATCAACTTGCTGAGATTTCCTAACTTCACCAATCAGCTGCTCAGGCGCTTTATACCCACCAGTATTTTTGTAAAGGTGAGGCTTAGCAGTGTTCTGCCCTTCAAATGCACTGTTTGGAAAATGAACAAAAGAAGACATTTGTTCATGCAAACTTCAGTGTACAATATTTTGAGACTAACAGTCATAGTTTTTACTTATATCATATGAATTTGGCAACACTGCTATTCATTTCTATAAAATTACTATTATTTTATAGAATCTAATTACAAAAATTTTTATTCCCTTAGGTAAATAATGATTTTATCCTTATAGTAGCCTTAAACATGTTTTATCTTTGACTTAGTAAAATATGTTTTAAAATTGTAGTTAGTTTGTAACTAGTGTTTAATCAAAATGGATTAACTTTTTAAATATGATCCCTGAACTCTCCTAATTCTCTTAACTGTGTAACGCTGGATCTGGGTCTTTTCTGAAAATGATCATCTGTCAGAAACCATCCTCTGGTTTGATGTTTTGATTTTTCACAGTGATACAGTTTCCAGGTTCTTGCAGTAACAGAGCGTGTAGGGCGGTCGTGGTGTGAGAGTGAACCGGGCCGCACGTGTGCTTCGTTTAGTCCAGCGCCTCGCTCCGAGGAAGCCACTCTCAGTGCCTAAGATGAAGGCTGTCCCTCCAGAGAGCTCTGGTCTCCCTCACTAACTCAGATATGCGTGAACATAAGTGAACCCCCGCGCCCTCTTTTTATTTTAAATTTATGCCCCCTTTTGGAATGGCAAGTTACGTTGCTTACTGTTTCCTTTTTTGTGCCTGTCTTATTCAAGTTTTGGGGAACTGACCCTTTTTTATGTAATGTAGGATTTGGTAAATTGTCATTAGTTTGTGTTAATGTATTCCTTTTTTTCTTTTTAAAAGATTGGCACCTGAGCCAACATCCGTTGCCAATCTTCTTTTTTTCCTTCTCCCCATAGCCCCCGAGTACACACTTGTACACTCTAGCTGTAGGTCCTTCTGCTTGTGCTGTGTGGGACAGCGCCTCAGCATGGCCTGATGAGCGGTGCCATGTCCACACCTAGGATCCTAACCAGCAAAACCAGGGCCTCCGGAGTGGAGCACGTGAACTTAACCACTCGGCCACGGGGCTGGCCCTATATTCTTCACAATCTTCCTAGCTTTTATCTTTCCAGACTTATACAACTTTTTTTGCATCTGCAAAAAAGTCGTTTTATTAACTCTTCTAAGCTCCTGTACACCATACTTGTAAACTGTAAAGGAAAAATCTCAGAATTTTAGTCTCCTGACCGGCGTGGGGAGCGGGGGTGATGTCCTTTCAGCTGTGTGACCTGAAGTTAGTCGGCCCTAAACTCAGAGGTGCGGCTTTGATTAGGGTGAGAGTGTGGGTCAGCGTACGGACGTGGTCAGTCTAGCTGTGCAGACGTGGCTTGTTTGAGATGTAGAGTCGATCGTCGAGAAATCAGGATTTCCGTGCCATCGATTACTCTCTCTCATTCCTTTCCCTGTGGGGCTCAGTACCCCCAAACCTGACCTCAGCTCATGCTAGTTCAGTATCCGATTTTCCTTCACAGCAAACCTCTTCTGGGTAGTGTTTAAATCCATGAAGAAAGGTTCCAGAAAAAGAAACATTCATAAGTTTTACCGTAATTAACAGGCCCTTTTCTAACTGCCCTGATCTTTTCTCTGAATACAGCTACCACTTTGTAGTAACTTGACACTGCCCAAAAAGTTGACTGGATTCCTCAGAGCCAGCTCCTTTGTCAGTTGGGGAAACTTACACTTAAATCGTTTACCTGTCACACTAAGGACAGTGAATGAGGCTCACCCTTTTCCTACTTAGTGAACAATCACTCACTAAAACTTTATAGCCCAGCACACCTTTATTAGACCCTAATGCTGTGCTGTTCCTGTATGATCGCCACTAGCCATGTGTGCATATTGAGATTGAAATTAAAATCTAACTTAATTTAACAATTAGTTACGCAGTCACACTAGCCACCCTTCAGGTGCTCAACAGCTACATGTGACTAGTGGCTGCCGTATTGGACAGCACTGACATAGATTTTGTTGGACATGCTGCCCTAGACCAAGGTTGGATCAATATTTTCTTCCTTTGAACAACAGATCTCAGTTTTCTAATTGCCTGATGTACTTGTCTTCTGCCCTGTTTGTATGGTTCTGTGGGGTAAGGAGTCAACCAGGTTGAGCCGTTATTCTGTTTCTAAAATAGAACATTCTCCATCAGTACTAAAAAATTACATCAAGTTTAAAAAACTTTCATTTATTCCATTCCTTCCTTGAATGTCAGAGACCTAACTTACATATGCATGCCGGCATGCACGCATGGCTACATACATGCACGCACGCGTGCATGCATAAAGCCACACAGCAACAGCACTAAAGCTGGAGCTCCCTTCACTGCCAGGGAATCCTGCCGGAATCCTTACGCCTAACGCATGGCAAATGGCTTTTGGTGGTAAAGTGTAACACTGTTCTGTTTCATGTCCTGAACCACTGTCTCTCTCTTGCTTTTTCCACAGAGGTCTGCTAATGTATATCTCTATAATAAAACTATTTGCAAGAATTTAACTTTTTTAGCTGCTCGATGGTTCTCTGGCGTGTTGCTGACCTGTCAGAAATTTTACCCTAAGGACAATTATGAGAGCTTTTAGTCATTCTTAGCCTTTACTCTTCTGCTGTGATGTTTTGAGTGTTATCCCTCAGTGACCTTAGAGAAAGGGAAAGTTTTGCCTTTGTCTGCTGCCTCTGTCCCTGAGGCCTTTCGTCATTCTGAATCGCCTCTTCTCAAACAGGAGACTGGAGGCCTTGAGTCCCAGGAACTTGTGTTCTCAGCTCAGGTTTGTGGCCTGCTCAAGGCTGGAGACACCTGAGCAAGAGAGAAAACACTTGATCATTCAGCAGGAGTGGTGATAGGTTCCCTTTCACGTGCGCCGGGGATAGATTGACAGTAGCTGCTGGAACACAAGGTTAAGAGGGAAGTCCTGAGTGACCTGGGTTCAGCAGGTGGGGGTGCGGGATCAGCTGGTGTCGCAGGGAACAGGACAGCACCTAGGCTGTGGGGTTGCCACCCCCAGGTTCAAGTGCAGAAAGAGGCGGGGTGCAGGAAGGAGAGGAACACATTTGATTTTGATGCTGGCACACATTTACTCTGCTTTTGTGAAACAGTTCCAAGAATTTCAAAATCTTTTCAATTAGTAGAGCTTTTGTTGTCATTATTATTTTGTAAACCCGTTTTATTTTCCCATTTTAAAGCCACAGGGTCGACTGATGGATGACACCTCCATTGCCGCTGCGTGATGGGCAAGACCAGCCCTTGGCGGTTCTTCCAGAGAAGCCGAGAGAGCTGTGTACGTTTCTTATTGTGAACTGTAGCTTTGATCATGGTAAAAGTTAATCTTTTCTATTTTTTAATGGATGTTATACCAACTGTTCAGAGGAACTCGTGCTTAAAATATTAGGAAAATCTATCCTCTCTTATAGTTTCACTAATAAATATTTGAAATCTGTCAGTGTGACATGAAAGGATGTCAGATCACTGTTATTGTTGATCATTTTACGAATAGTCAGTTAGTCGGTGATTTGCATGTGCAATATCAGAGGATGATTAAGCATCTCAACTGGGACTGGACACGGAGAGGAAAAGCTGCCCAGGGAAGTTCTCACCCCCCGTGTCTCCTTCAGACTCGGCCAAACTTCCTCGTAAAGGCAATGTGTGCTCAGAATACATCACAACGACTTGTAAGCAACTGTATGACTGATACAGAAAACTTCCAGAAGGTTCTAATTAAAGCAATTTAAGTTGTCTAAAAAGTATCTGTGCTTACCGTCAAAACATGTCACATAGGTTCAGCTCAGAGCCAAAATGGGGATCATTTGTGAAGCAGGTTTCTCTTTGTAAGTGTGTTAACGAGATCTTCACCTGCAAGGTTCTGGTTGCAAGGACTTGACTATAAGCATAATTTCCTACACTAAAAGTTTTTGAAAGAGATGCAAGGTCTAAAGAAGGGCTTTTAGTTGTGCTGTGCAGTTTCAAAAGAACTATTTAAAACTCTTGAAAATTCTTGTAAATAAAAATCATACTATGAAAATTTTCTTTGTTCAAATATCTTAATTTAAAACTACTTTATTTCCTGGAAAATTTTATTATTTAAAGCTGTAGGAGTTGTAAAAAGGAAATAGTCATGTAAATAAATGTTCTCTTTCAAATATGCTTGTATCTATCTTTTATTTGTCTTGAGCTCGTTTGATTTCTGCCTCATGAAACAGCTCTTACTAAGGACACTGTTGCATGAGGTGTCGTGGAGAGCGTAAGATTGAACGCTGGGAGATCTGTGTTCGAGAACTGGCTCTGCTAGCCTGTGGGGAGACTTGGGCAATGCAGTGGACCATCTTGTGGGGACATGAGTTCCCTGTTACCACGACTTCTCACGTGGGGCCGTGGGAGCTTGTCTCTGCAGCCAGCTTGTCTCGGATCAAATCCCGGCGCTGCTGCAGCCAGCTAGGTGACTTCGGTCGGGTTGGTCACCATCTGTGTATCTGGTGTTCTTAATCTACAAGATGTAGACTATGATAGTATCTATCTCAGAGGTTTTGTCATGAGGATGATAAAAATTAACACATGAGCAGAGCTTGAAACCATGCCTGACCCACAGGATGCTCTGCCAGCAACGTCTGTATCATCATCCCCTTTGATGGGAGGGCTGAAGGGGATATGCTTGCGTCTACTGGAGAGTCTGTGTTGTCAGAATGTGTTGATACATTTTACATATGCAGTACGTGAGCATATATATATATATGCATGTGTGTGTATACATGTAAATATATAATACTGTAAACGAAAGTTTCATGAAATACTACTCACCATCTGTATATGCTTATATTTTATATCCTACTCTGTTTTGTTAAATAATATCCCTGGTGTAACCTTCTCTGTTGATTGCATGACCCACTAATGGATGTAACCTGCAGTTTGAAAAATTCAAGGTCCCTTTGAATTCTAAGGTGGTCTGATGCTTATGTAATGAAGCTCTCCCTCGGTAACACTGCCACTGTCAGACACAAAGTCTGTGTAGAACTAATGAGTCACTGACACACACTTCACAATTCTTACCATGATGTCAGTGTGACTTGTGTAAGTGCGTCTGCGACTGTAAATACACCAAGTAAATAGGTCTGTGCTTTTCCTTGATGTTTCTTAGAGCTGGCGACAGAGTCATCCTTTCCCAACCAGGAATGCTCCCATATTATTAATTCTCCTGTGAATGTATTCTATTTACTTATTTTTGAATTCAAAAATACATGAAATCATGATTTTCCATGGGTCCAGAAATCAGCTGTCACAGTGTTGCGGGATCTGTTGATTGACTGGTGTTACAAGTGTCCTGCCTCTGTGCCATCAGCCACAGTCTTTCTCCCTCGTGAAAACTGTACCTTGTTACCACTTGGTTCTCAGTATTGCTCTCTACCAGTTCAGTGTTATACGCCATTCAGGGCTGTAAACCTTCAAATAAAGCATTGTCAGTTTGGGGGAGATGTGTGTCAAAGTGTGATTCCTGTCCCGTGAAGGTAAGCACCGGTGGGCAATCAGTGTCGAGTGTCACCAAGAGGATGAGGATGACAAAGTGTTTGGGAGAAAAAAAATCCTTAATTTGCTTAATTTTGTGTTTTTATGATCCTAAAAGTTCAACTTACAATTTCAACTCAGCTTTCCCGATAAAGTCTTAGGTTCCTTATCCTTGAAATCTTCTTTAAGAGGTTGTAGGGAGCATGACTCTTACACTGAATTTTTCTTAAAGTCTTTTGCATTACTTGAAGGAAACATTCTTTACTTTTGTTTTAATTCAGTCATTTCTTTCACAGCCCGTGTTTATCTCCGCCCAGACTATAAAAAGACTTCCAGTTGGTACTGTCCCTGATAATGGCTGTTGAGGATTCTGAGTTGTAATTTCCGTGTTGGCATTGCAGTGAGAGAGAGGGAGTGCTTCTAAGGAAAAAACACAGCAAGTGGAAAAGTTAAGCTCACGCTTTTAATGGGGAGGGTCCATGCAGTCCCAGCAAATACTTCTGAAGCCCCCGCTCTTGACGTAAAACCCCAGAAAAGGAACCTAAAGGAATGTAAAAAATACTTAGAGATGGGTTGTACTGTTTCACAGTAGAGTGAATATAAATAGTCGCGACTGTAATTTTCAACAAGCAGTTATATGCAACATCAGAGACTGTTAAATGAATACATGATACCTAGGAGAAATGTGCACTTTGTCTTGTCCTCTCCCTTTTTTTATGCCATAAATCCTCCGCAAATAAAGCACTAGGAATGATGCTAAGAATCATTGATCCTATGCATTAAGATATATAAGAAAACAAATTCATGTTTGATTTTATTCTCCCAATATTCTTAAGTATCTTCTTTTACACTTACGGTTTTGTTTCTAAACATTTCTAGCAAGTGATACTCATGCCATCTTTTGGTGAACTCCATAACCATCTTCCTTTTATTTTAGCAAACAATGCCATTTTCAATCTACTAAAGAGCTGGATAAAATTCCCTAAATAAGTATAAAACCCCATGTTTTCATGAAAGAGAAAAGAAATTCATTGTTTAGTTATATTCAGCTTCTCTTCAAAGATCAGATTTGTGAGAAATTTTCCCTTCCACTCAATTTACTTAAGCCTGAGAACAGAAGAGAAAGTGATCACAGGCTGCATTGTTTCTGCTTCTGAAACATGCTTTACTGCAGAGGGAGGGAGGGCCAAAGTCAGAATGGCCAATCCCTCCTGCATTTCAGGGGATCTACACCATGCGAATTATAGCCTGAGTGATTTTTATATATATATATATATATATATATATATGAGGTGTGGTGGTTTTTTTTTTTTTTTGATGAGGAAGATTGGCCCTGAGCTAACACCTGTTGCCAATCTTCCTCTTTTTTTTTCTCCCCAAAGCCCCAGCACATAGCTGTATATCCTAGATGTATCAAGCAATTTTTTAATTCTATTTTCTCCCCAATTATTGAAAGAATGTAAAACTCATAGCAACCTTGAAGTTGATTTTTCATATATGAAATATATTGTTATCCAGGAGGTGCCACCATGCATGGCAAATGGGAACTTGCAGATATTCTCTCTATTAGGTTGGTCAGCATTTCTAAACTATTTCTCATTGATAATCGCCAACATTTATTGAGTGCTACAATGTGCCACACGGTTGGGTTCTACCTCATTCAACACTCCCAGAGCCCCATGTGGTGTAGGTGCTGTTACTATCTCTATGTTAAAGACGTGGAAACCGAGGCACAGAGAACCGATGTTCTGGTTGTCACTGCAAAATGAGCCATCCCAGCACTTAATGCTTAAAATGACAGTCATCATATCTCATGGTTTTAGGGGTCAGGAATTCAGGAAGGGCGTGGCTGTGCAGTCCTGGCTTGGGCTCGCTCATGCGCTTGTTGGCCGCCGGTAGCTGGAGTTAGAACAATGGGGATTGTGAGAACCAGGGAACTGAAGCGGCGTGGGGCTGGCATGGCCTCTCCATTTAGTCTTGGGATCCTTCCCTGTGATCCTGGGCTTCCTCACAGCATGGCGGTCTCAGGGCAATCAGGCTGCTTACCTGGCAGCACGGAGCTCCAGGTGAGTGTTCCAGCCTGCAAGGTGGAAGCTGTGTTGCCTCTAGGACCTCGCCTTGAATGTCACATAACATCGCTTCCACCATGGTCCCAAGCCCACCCCGAGTTAAGGGGAGGGACCATAAACTCCGCCTCTCGATGGGGAATTGGCCACATCCTAGAACATGCAGGACACGAGATAGGACGGCAGCCGTCTGGAAAATGCAACCTGCCGTACCCAAGGACAGCAAGTCGGGGAAGAGCTGGGACTGAAACCCTGGCGCTCTGCTGCACGGCCCCCATTCTAATCCTCAGCGCTCGGTCCTAAGTAAACGAGTCTTTGGCAAATACGGACTTGATGACTGAGGCGTTATGCTTTCCGTGAATTAAGACTGTAAGTCGACAGCAGTAAATCTGTTGCCCTTGATTACACGTTGAATTCCAAGTGTTTGAACACCTCCCGTGGGCCAGTTTCTGTGCTGGTCGTTAACGCCATCAAGGCTCCTATTCCTGAAGACCAGGGGTCCAGCAGTAGACTGACACGGACACAGATTCCACTACAAAGTGATAAAGGCAGTGGAAGTGGATATAAAACCGGCGAACTGGTGGGATGTCTGGGATTTGCTTTAAAATGCTCCAGAAAACAAAACAATATAGAGGAAGGTTAGCAACAGAAGTTAACTCAGGGCGAATCTTCCTCAGCAAAAAGGGGGAAAAAAAAAACCAGGTCCAGGAGAGACAGATGAAACAAGCTTTGAAAAATGTTGGTAATTGTTAAAGGTGGGGAAAGGGTGCCTGGGGGTTCAATTCACTCTACTTCTGGATATGCCTGAAAATTTCCATAATAAACATAATTAATAAAAGAAAGGAACCACAGTTGAAGTGATTATAGAGTGTAAGCAGCAGCGAGGAAGGGCTTCCTGCAGGAGTGACGTTAGAGTTGTTTTCATATTCATAATCAAGTTATTCCATGTTTTTCTTGTGTGGGAATGCATTTCCATCATCCTTGAATAGATAATAGTATGTGGGCTAAGTTTTGGAGGACATGTAAAAGTTTGTAAAATAAACAAATCTAAGAAGAGCTTTCCAGGTGGCCTCCACTCCTGCTGGCACCACGGCACGCCCAGCGCTTGTAGCACAGACAGACGCGTCTACTGTGGCGTAAAGCTGGCATCGTTTTCCTACCCGTGAGGTTCCTTTTCAGTGCTAAGAGAATTAGGGGAGGGAATGAAATGCGCTTAAAGCTTAAAGAATGCTTGCTGCTGTCACCACGGCTGCTTCTGTAGGGCAAGGATTTTTCTGTTGGAATTCGAGGATTTTTGGATGAAGCTTGTCTCTGCTTTAGCTTTATAAGGCTCAACGGACTGAAAAACGGTAGTCTGAAAAATGTTGGATCTTAGTTGATAATCAACAGCCATTGTCTCAGCAAAGCACTGAATCCCAAATGCCAAATTTAACAGGAAAAAGTAAGAAGCCTTATATTCAAGAGGAAATATTGAATTATTTAAACAGATGACTGAGGAGCTCTATCGTGATTTTTTTTTTTAGTGAGGAAGATTGGCCCTGAGCTAACATCTGTTGCCAGTCTTCCTCTTTTTGCTTGAGAAAGATTGTTGCTGAGGCAACATCTGTGTCAATCTTCCTCTATTTTGTATGTCGCCATGGCATGGATTGATGAGCGGTGTGTCAGTCCACACCCAGGCTGAACCAACAAACCCAGGCTGCCAAAGTGGACACACAAACATAACCACTATGCCACCAGGCCAGCCTCGACAGCTTATGGTTTTTATCAGAGGTGTTAGTGACCACCAGTTGCTCAGACTACAGTATTTTCTCCACTTCTGCTTGCCACGTTTATTTCATTTTGTTTTTTTATCATGAAAATTTCCAAACATACACAAAAGCAGAGACTATAACACACTTCTCTGCCTGTATTCAGCTTTAACAGCCGTTAATACTTGACCGCCTACCATCTATTCTTGTCTTATATAATTTCACCCATAAATAAAAGGACTTTAAAAAAAAATAACCACGATGCATTATTGCATCTAAAAAATTACTAATAATTCCTTAAGATTGCCTAATACACAATATATATTCAATTTTCCCTAATTGACTAAGCAGTCCTTTTTTTTTTTTTGAGGAAGATTAGCCCTGAGGTAACATCTGCTGCCAATCCTCCTCTTTTTGCTGAGGAAGACTGGCCCTGAGCTAACATCCGTGCCCATCTTCCCCTACTTTATAGGTGGGACGCCTACCACAGCATGGCTTGACAAGCTGTGCCTTGTCTGTACCTGGGATCGGAACCAGTGAACCCGGGGCCACCAAAGCAGAATGTGCGCACTTAACTGCTGCGCCACCCGGCCAGCCCCAAGCAGTCCTTTTACAGTTGGTTTGAATCAGCATCCAGACAAGGTCCATTACGTCTCAAGTCTTTTTTAAGTTTCATTTAATGCAGAATAGTCGTTTCTCCCTTTATCCCTTATCATCGAAGTGTTGAAGAAATGGAGGCAGTTGTCATGTAAAAGACACACTCTGCTGTTGGCTGATTGCCGTTGAATTTGCTTCTCCATCCCCGGTGCTTCCTGTGGCCGGGGAGTTAGAATTGAAAGCTCGCTTGATTCCCTTCCCCCCTTCCTTGTTTGTGAGCATCTCTCATAGATGATGGGCTGCACAGCCTGTTGCCACATACAGTGTCCGCTTGCCTCCCTTTCAGTCGTGATAAGATGGATCAGTGGGTTTAGAGTATGGCAGCCTAACCCTTTATTACCAGGCCCAGCTAAACATCCATCAGTGGCAACTGTCTGAATCAGTTACTAAGTCTGCACTTAGAAGCTGCAAAATGTAATTTTAAAATGCTGTTCTGCACTTATTGGCTGGAATTATTCTGTATAGAAACTTTTTTTCCTCATCTGCGCAGTCTGTTTATTTACCCTGAAATATAGTTCCTATAGGAAAGAGAATTTTTAATAACTGAATTCACTCTCTTTGTAATTTTCAGAGGAACAAGTTGGTGCCTTCTTGGTGCCTTCACTCTCTCTAATGTTATTCAAGAGCTTTGGCTTTTGTTTTGGTTTGTTTCTCTTTGATTCTTTTCTCCCTTTTCTTACGAAATCATGTAAATGAGAAGTCCAGGCGACAGGAATGTCAGGTTGGTGTGATGACTCTGTGACATTTTTGGTGGCAGCTGTCATCTTCTCTGAAGGTGACCAGGCCCTCCATCTGCCTTCATCCGAACAGAGAGGGACTCATGCCCACCCCCACCTGTTGAAAGCTGCTGCTTTGAAAAACAGTTGACGAGGAACCTTCAGCTGGAAGAATGAAATCAACAAGACGACTTCTACAAACCCATCGGTCGTTCACTCCTGCACTCCTTCACCAACCACACACTTAAAATCAAAGTTACAGATGTTCCAAAGGATGCCCTTGGGAAATTAGTGCCAGAGCCTGACAACAGGGAGGAAAGATTATGTTTAATAAACGTATTTTATGCTAACTCTTTGAAAACAGGCAATCTTATACTAATTCTCTGAAAACAGGTAATCATTGAATGACAGATCTTTCACATCTCACACACACACACACACATACATAGTGTTAAACAGTTATTTAGGACACTTGTTAAAGACAATAAGACAGACTATTCAAGAGGGGCTTCTGCAGTGGGGTTTTGTTTGGGAGAGAAACTGGACTCAACTCCACTTTAACAAGGACAAGTGGGGATTTATAGTGGGGTTGTGGGGGGTGTGTGGGGGGCATGGGGAGGTGGGGGGGTGTCAGTGGATGGGGGGATGGGTAGGTAGGGGTGGTGTCAGTGGATGGGGGATGGGGAGGTGGGGTGGTGTCAGTGGATGGGGGGATGCGGAGGTGAGGGTGGTGTCAGTGGATAGGGAGATGGGGAGGTGGCGTCAGTGGAGGGGGGATGGGGAGGTGGGGTGGCGTCAGTGGAGGGGGGATGGGGAGGTGGGGTGGTGTCAGTGGAGGGGAGATGGGGAGGTGGGGTGGTGTCAGTGGATGGGGGGATGGGGAGGTGGGGGCGGTGTCATCGGATGGAAAATTACTAAGAGGAGATGTCGGTGGGAAAGGGGATTCTCACTGAAGGCAGCCAGGGTGGCCAGATAGAAGGGCAGGGATTTCTGCGGCACTGATTTAGCAGGCTTCTTGCTCAAACAGCATCCTCCAAGGACAAGATCAGGCCTAGTGGAGTAGCGGGTTCAGAGGAGCCTGAAAAGTTTAGTCAAAGGAGAAGGTGTCAATACACAATTATAACTATTAACCACAATATTTTATTTTTCAGGCTAATAATTCCTCCTCCTGTATCACGTGGTGGAGGGCTTACTGCTCTGAAAGTCAAGTTTGCCTGAGCTGCTGTAACAGCCTTCCAAGTGTTGCTTCCCCTTCCCTCACGGAAAGTTAAGCCAGGGCTGCCCCTTCTGCGAGGGCATGGATAGGCTCCCATGCATTAATAACACAGTGGCTCGCTACCCCGGACGACACGGGATGACTGACTGCAAGTTCTGCGGAGCAGAAGGAAATTTCGAAAGCGGTCAGACAGGCTGGGTGACTTCGGGACAACGAGAGCCTTTATGCTTTAAAATCAGAACCCAGCTGTGACGAACGGAACAGGCTTTCTTGTGCTTAGCTGACACAGCCTGCAGAAACCCGTGCTGGGTGGGCAAGCCCCACTCCGCGCCACCGCCACCGGGGTGCACTCTCTCTAGCCGCTCGTCCCGGGCCCCGCCCGCTCCGCCCGCGCTGCGCCGCGGTGACCCGCCTCCGGGGGCACCAGGACTGAGTTGTGGGGAGATCATAGTCCCCCCCCGCCCCCTCCCCGTGCCTCCGAGGCGGGTGTTCACGCCGCAGGTGGCCTCCTCTGTCTTAAACATGGTGCAGCAACTTCCAGAAAGCTGGCACACCTGCGATTTTCAGAGAGGCCCCCATGGCATTTCCGAAACATAATGCAAAATGCCTTCTAAGGGTTTTGCAAAGCCCACCTAGGAGGTGCAGCAAGATTAAGTTCATCTTTTCTTTCCAGAAGGAAACATGGTCCAGAAAGAGAAAGGATGTGCCTAGCTTAGCATCTCTCCTGGCCGTCCTAACGTGTCTGGGGTCTGCGGGGCTCTCCCCACCGCAGCAGATGCAGAATTGAAAAAAAGTGGAGAAACTCTGCGTGCCAGGAGAGGTGACTAATATCTAAAAGAGAGGCGAGGGGACGGGAGCGGCAAGCTGATTGCAGGACCTCCTGGGAAACTCAGGGGCCTGGGGCATTTCCGATCCCAGAAGGGAGAGCCGACCCCCAAGTCCCTCCTTCTTTCTCCCCTCTGTTTGGTTTGGCAAAGCTGCAGGGCTGTCCGTGGGGCCCCAGAGCCCACCCCCGTGGGGTCTGACCTTGATGGACAAATCTTTCTTTGTCAGAAGGGCCCTCCTCCTCCTGGTGAAACCACCTTTATTCCGGATATATAGGTCTGCTCAGAGGGAAATAGCTAATAACCTGGGAAAATGGTCGCTATACATTGTTGAGGAAAAAAGTAAGTTCCAAAACAGTATTGTGATATGATCTTGTTTTGAAAGACAAAGCAAACCAAACATTCCACACACAAGCCCAAAGGGAAAAGACCACAAGGATACACACCAAACTATATTATTGGGTTACTGGATTAGAGGTGGTTTTAATTTTAATCATCGTATCTGTTCCAAAGTATTTTCTACAGTAAATGTGTTTTTCTCCAACAAGAAAAATGATAAATGCTATTTTTAAAAGGAATGGGGCCCGCCTAGTGGCTCCGCTGTTAAATGCGCACAGTTCAGCTTCAGCCACCCAGGGTTCGCTGGTTCGGATCCCAGGTGCGGACATGGCACTGCTTGTCAAGCCATGCTGTGACAGGCGTTCCACATATAAAGTAGAGGAAGATGGGCAGGGATGTTAGCTCAGGGCCAGTCTTCCTCAGCAAAAAGAGGAGGGTTGGCAGCAGATGTTAGTTCAGGGCTAATCTTCCCCCCCCAAAAAAGTAAATAAAAATAAAAGGAACGTATCATAGCACCAGTGGGAAGAGAGTCAGTGGATGGATCCTGTGCAGGATTTTGCTCCCTTTGTGACCACGACAGTCACCCAGGAAGTAAAGTGTGTGACGTCTGCGTAATGTTCCAGGATGCGGCTGTAATTAAGCAGTTTATATCCCCGCGAGGAACTCACTCTCCCTAACTGGACAAGTTCTATTCAGCAGAGCTGTAGGTGGGTCCCTAACAATATGACTTGATGAAAGGTAAAAGATCCTACATGCCTCACGCTGTACTCCGGAAATTCCCTTTTGGTGAAAGCGTTGTTGGTGTCTGAGACAAGAGACACTCAGCTCGAAGGCACAGACATGTCTGCTTTGAGCTATGACCGCAGAGACTCACTTAGGAAGCATCTTGCCCAGAGGCCCAAACCCGGCTGAGGCGGCCCACTGGGGGCACAGCATGGAGGCAGGGAGACCAAGGAAAAGACACATAGATGTATTTTTGAGAGCTCATTGTTTTTCCTCTCAAAGGCCAAACCTGGAATGACCATCCTCATTCCAGTGGCCAGAGGAGGCAAGGAAATGCCATCTCACTGGGTGCCCAGGAAGGGGAGATAGAGACACAGAGCATCGTCTCTGCCACTGGCTCCTTCAAGGCTCCGCTGCACCTCCACCTCCCCCTGCAGCCCTCAGCAGTCCCTCCATGGTCCTCCA